>NC_057799.1:73555885-73561595 GCF_018294505.1 Triticum aestivum | reverse complement strand
CTCGTGGGTTCCTGCTTGATTTCTTGACATAGGGTCCAAGTCCTCTGGATCATGTTCGTTCCTAAAATCACGTTCCCGAAGGTTTCATTCCGTTTGGACTCCGTTTGATAATCTTTTTCTGCGAAACTCTGAAATAGGCAAAAAACAACAATTCTGGGCTGGGCCTCCGGTTAATAGGTTAGTTCCAAAAATAATATAAAAGTGAATAATAAAGCCCAATAATGTGCAAAACAGAAGATAATATAGCATGGAGCAATCAAAAATTATAGATACGTTGGAGACGTATCAGCAAGCACTGCGTTGAAGAAGGCGGAGAAAGGAGGAACCATGCCAGCCCAAAGGGCGTCGATGAAGAATGGGACCTCGGTGGCCGTCCTGTCGACACGAGCTCGAGACACAGGACAGGCCACCGTCCCTCCCCACTCATTGAGGCTGGAGGCGAGCATGGGGCGCACCTTGTCCATGGCTTCTTGTTTGAGCACCAGCGACCTGCCAACGGCAGGCTCAATGGCCGGAGGTAGTTTGGCAGAGGACAGGGGCTTCTTCCCTTTCTTCGTTCGATCCGGCGCCATGGCGATGGGAGGACTGAGCTCAGATCGGATTGGGAGAAGGGGCTGAACTTCGAGGGAGCGGAAGAATTGGGGGAGTGCGCCGCAACAATGAGAGGGAAACCGTGTAGACCGCGGTGGCCGCCAAGCCAGGAGGGTATCAAGGCTGCGTGGGGAAGAGGAGACGCCCATGTCCAATCAACCGCCATGCATCGACCAAGGCCACAGGCTGTTGGGGCCGCGCACTCCACACTTGCCCTTTGGCTTCGCCTCGAAGCCAAGTCCGAGCGCGCCTTGGGCCCGGGGGCTACTGTCGGCGTTTTGGGAACGGGGGTCCCCAGACTTGCCTGCTTGCGGCCCACAACGTGGCTCCACAAGTGGGTCCGTACGGCCCATCTTCACCAGCAAGCACTCAAGACCCTCGCAAGGGGCCAAGCCTCGCGAGGCGGACGACACAAGACCTCCTCAGGAGCGTCCTCATCAGGCTGGCTCGTGAGGCTGGCGCGCGCGGTGTCCTTGTTTCTCTTTGGTGCTAAAGAGGCAAGCACAGGCGTGGAGTCCCGAGGCATCAGGTAAAGTTTTCCATATCGGTGCAACAAGACCAAGACTAGCAGGACGGCAGGACGGAGGTCACCGTGGAGCCCAAGACAGCGTGACCACCAGAGCCTTTGGCAGGCGAAGACCACCTTTAGTCAGGAAGCTGTACTAGCTGTCCCCCTTCAAACTTGGCCGTTGTGGGATCCCTTCCCGCTCAATATTTGGGAAGATGACCCGGGCCTCTATAAATAGAACTAGCCACCACCATAGGAAGCATCTCATCGGGGATCAGATCCATTCCATCCTATCACTCAACAGCACAAGAACACCTCACCTCAGGAGGCTGTTCTTCCCCTTGTACTGTTCATCCCCAGCCCAAGAGGCAATCCACCACACACACTGGAGTAGGGTATTACACCACATCGGTGGCCCGAACCAGTATAAATCTTGTGTCTCTGTGTTCTTTGGGTTCGGCGAGTTAGTCTGCTAGATCGTGGAGTGCGGGAGCTTGGGAGAGGAGAGATCTTCGTGCGCACCCCAGTGTTCGAACCTTGAGGGTTTTGCCGGAACCCGTGATTCGACAAATCTCCCCCCGGACAGATTATGCAAAGAAAGAACATTTTCCTGACGTTGATAATTCCAGGGTCCAACTATCCGGGGAAGAATATGAATGTGTACATGCAGCCGCTGAAGGACGAATTGCAAGAAGCCTGGGATAATGGGTTCAAGACATACGATGCCTTTAGCAAACGGAACTTCATAATGCGTGCCTGGTACATGTACTCGACACATGACTTGCCAGCGTATGTGCTATTCGTTGGCTGGTGTGTGCATCGAAGGTTCCCGTGCCCCACATGCAAGGGAGCTCTTGAGTTTCGTTGGCTTCAGGACAGTCGCAAGTTTTCTTGCTTCGACATGCATAGACAGTTCCTGGATCCTCGCCATAAGTTCAGGAAAGACAAGAAGAACTTCAGCAGAGGTAGAGTTGTCAAAAACTCTGCACCACCTGCGTTGACAGGCCAAGAGACACTAGATAGTTAAACGCTCTCGCGCCAGATCCAGAGCATCCAGGGTATTTCAAGGGGTATAATTTGAAACACGCCTGGACTCACAAGACATGCTTGTGGGATCTGCCTTACTTCAAAGACCTCCTTTGCCCACACAACATCGACATGATGCACACTGAGAAGAATATCGCTGAGGCACTTTTTGGTACATTGTTTGGCATAGATGGGAATTCAAAGGATAATACTAAGGCTAGAGTCGATCTGGAGGCGCTATGTGATAGGCCGTTACAAAACATTAAATAACCGAAAGGAAAGCAGAACTAGACGAAGCCAAAGGCATGGTTCAATCTTGGAAGGCCAGCTATGAGGGAAATTATCTTGTGGGTGCAACAGCAGTTGATGTTCCCCGATGGGTATGCAGCGAATCTAAAGAGGGAAGTGAGTCTTGATAAATTGAAGATATTTGGTCTCAAGAGTCATGATTGGCACATATGGATTGAGCGGGTAATGCCGGTGATGTTATGTGGCTTCATCCCTGAGGATGAATGGCTAGTACTGGCAGAGCTGAGCTATTTCTTCCATGTTCTCTGTGCGAAAGAACTATCGCTTGGCCTGCTAGAAGAAATGGGAGAGTTGGCGCCAGAGTTGATCTGCAAGTTAGAGAAGATCTTTCCACCGGGCTTCTTTAATCCAATGAAGCACTTGATTTTTGCATCTCCCAACCAAGGCAAGATTGGGGGGGGGCTGTGCAAAATCGTTTGTGCTACGCCACTAAGAGGATGCAGAAGACGCTACAAGCAAAATGTAAAAATAAACATAGAATTGAAGCATCGATGGCTGAGGCATTCGTACCGAGGAGGCGGCAAACTTTGTGACAACACACTACGAAGCCAGAAATCGTCATTTGCATAATCCAAAGCCTCAGTACAATGCTGACGAACCTAAAAAGGGTGGATCCAACCTCAACCTATTCAAAGGGGATCTCGCACCAGCCGGTGCTTCTAATTCCTTAACGTTGGATTTCGAAGAATGGCAGATCATTTTGTTGTATATCTTCACCAACCTAACAGAAGTGCGGCCATACATCGAGTTAGTTCTTGGTACATTGTTTCGCAACTTCTAATTCCTTTGAACTGCTCTTATTCCCGAATAAATTTGATACAGTCGATACATCGCCATATTCTCGTATGGAGCGGTGATCCAAAAGGATTCCATCGAAGAGTATGAGCTTCTGGCAAAGCATGGACGCGGCTATCCCGGTTTCATCTCTTGGTTCAAACAAACGGTAATTTCCGTTAGACAATTTCATTTCTTCGTCTAATTTCTGGCTAATGCAAAAATCCCTTTCGTATTAAACTTGTAGGACCATTCATTTGACAAATACAACATCAACGGGTATCGCTTTCGTACCTATGGCAAAGAGCTATCTATGGCTGACCGAGAGTCTACAAATTGTTGTGTCTCTGCTATCGGCGATGGAGATACCGAGTATTATGGAAGAGTTGAAGCAATTTATGAAGTTCAATTCTATGGTGCAAACCCACCAAACATCATAGTCTTCAAATGTTATTGGTTCCAGCCGAAGGAGACTAGAAGGACTCGTAAACATATAGGGCTAGTGGAAATCAATGAAAGCACCCATTTGGATGTTCCCGATGTCTATATTATGGCTCAACAGGCAACCCAAGTTTTCTATCTACCGTGGGCCTGTCAAAGTGATCCTAATCTCAAAGGTTGGGATGTCATTTATGAAGTGCTGCCACGTGTTCGACCACCTCCCCCCAATGAAGATGATTATGAACCTCACATTAACCCAGACACATATGAAGGATAATTCTTCCAAGAAACGCGTGTTTCCAAAAAATGTTTCAAGAACCGCTCTACTTCACCCCAGAACACTGAAGTAGATAGCGACAGTGAACTCGACCTCACCCCTCAGCCGGAACAAGAAGAGCCTGAACTAGAAGAGGTTACTGCTACGGATAACCAGTCAATGCTTGACAGGTTACGTAGATGTGGCCTTCCACATGATGATGCATTTATTAATGATGATGATGAGCACATCATTACTGATAGTGATGATGATGATTCATTTATTAATCCCGAAGCATTTATTGAACCAGATTATGACTATGTAATTTTTTTTATGTTGTTGTCGAAGTAATTGGACACGGGTATCCCGAAGACGGCGAGACAATATTTCAAGACATCAGGGCTAGCAAAGCCCCTCAGTCCGACTGCCCGGCCGCTCTTGCCGGCTCCCTGTCTGACTGCTCCACCCGGCCGGCTGCCGGCTGACCGACTGCACCGACTAGCCGGCTGCCGACTGCAGTCCGACCCGGCATCGACAAGACCCCGACGAGACGGCCATACCGCGGACAAGACAACCATACCGCGACACCATCATGTATAGTGTCACTTGTCCCCTGGCACTATTCATGAAGTGACCTAGGGGACAAGCATGGCATGCACCATGCCTTGCTCCCATACCTCCACATAGCTTAGATGCAAAGCTACCCTCTCCTATAAAAGGAGACACACATCCATCCATCCATAGGGGGACTCACACGTACACACAAGCAAGCTAGCTAGCAAGAGAGCTAGCTAGCCATCCATCCATCCATTCCCACGGGCAAGCATGCCCAAGCACACATACGGCCATGCTCATGGCCGGCCACTAAAGCGTGCCTTGTGCACACATATATGGAGGCAGATGCCCATGGCACCGCCCCCAGATACAGCTCTAGGAGCGCTTTGTACTGCCCGATATACAACCCAGATATATATGCTCAGACATGCAGGAGTAGGGGTATTATCTCTCCGGAGAGCCCCGAACCTGGGTAAACTAGCGCGTGCTACTCGCATACCCGCTCCCGGTCCTATCAGCAGCAGTCTTACCCTCACACAAAGCCCTTGTGGCATCTGTCGATTCACACCCCCCCGTGAGAATACCACGACAGTTGGCGCCCACCGTGGGGCGGTACTATGCTACCGCGCTGCTACTGGTTTCGCAGTCCGGGCGGGACCATCTTCGTCATCATCACCGCGGCGTCGCGCCGTCCCTCCGATAGCGGTCGAGGGCTCGATATCGACACGCCCTCGGAATGGCCGCGAGGGGCGGCGCGTCCTCGCCATCGGGACCATCTTCGCCATCACCGCCGCGGCGTCGCGCCGTCTCTCCGGTAGCGCTCGGGGGCTCGACTTCGACCCGCCCCCGGAGCGGCCGCGCGGGACGGCGCGTCCTCGTCGTCGGCCCCGCCGCCTTCGTCATCATCACCAATGCGACGCCGGATGTCCGTCCGCGCGCGTGCCGTGCGCGGGGCCTAGCTTGACCCCGGCTCCACGCTGCTACGTCTGTGGCTGCGCGCATGCTTCATCACGGCGCCTCGCTCCGGCCAACTGGCTCCCCTCCGTACAGGCGCTGGCTGCAGCTTCTGTTCGAGCGGGCCGCCAGCTCCTCCGCGACTTGCCTCCCGTGCGCGAGCCCCCGCCCGTGCTGGTGCAGGTCACCACGCCCGAGCTCCTCCGCCTACGCGCGCCCCCGTGTCCTCAACCGCCGGCTGCCGCCCGGCCCATCCACCTCCTGCCCGGCGCCGACTCCGCGCGAGCGCCCCCGAC
>NC_057799.1:73551920-73554957 GCF_018294505.1 Triticum aestivum | reverse complement strand
GGCCGGCTGCGCCATGCCCGTCGGAGGCTGGCTGCGTCCCGCACCGGCTCGCGCCTGCGCCAGCCGCTTCCCGCCTCGGCCGTGGCCTTCGCTGGCCAGCTGCCTAGAAGGCAGAGAGGGGGCCGGCTGACCCGCCCCTGCCGACTGGTAAAAGAGAGAAAAGTCAAGCCGGCCAAAAAAAAGAAGAAGAGAGAAGGAAAGGAAGAGGTCGGCTGGGACAAAGAAAAGGAAAAACTCCGTCTATCCGTCCGCCTGCTTCGTCACTCGGACGGCCGGACGCGACCTGGCCTGCCTGTCCGCCTCGACGCCTGGCCGGTCGAACCTCGGCCCGAATCTCGGGGGCTACACCCAGCGGGTGCGCTGACGCGCCCCCGCGAGGAGAGAAGACAAAGTAGTCGCCGGGAGATCCGGCCCGACTGCTCAGCAGTCGGCCCGAATCTCGGGGGCTACACCCAGCGGGTGCGCTGACGCGCCCCCGCGAGGAGAGAAGACAAAGTAGTCCCCGGGAGATCCGGCCCGACTGCTCAGCAGTCGTCCCGAATCTCGGGGGCTACACCCAGCGGGTGCGCTGACGCGCCCCCGCGAGGAGAGAAGACAAAGTAGCTGCCGGAAGATCCGGCCCGACTGCTCAGTAGTCGGCCCGAATCTCGGGGGCTACACCCAGTGGGTGCGCTGGCGCGCCCCCACGGAAGATTGCAGACAAGAGAAGAATTTTATCCGGTTGCCAGCAGCCTGCAGAAGAAGAAAAAGGGTGCTGTAAGACGCCTCGCCGCCTGACCGGCCGGGACCCTCCTTCGAGCGACCAGGGGCTCGAAGGCTACACCCAGCGGGTGCGCCGGCTCTCTTCGGCAAACTCCGCCTCGGCTACACGAAAACCAATGTGAGCTCCTCACCCGCAGATTTTTTCACCGCGAGAGCACGGATAACCCCGAGCGATGCTCGGGGGCTATCTCCGCATTTCATTACAGTTGCATCACTGTTCGCCCCGGCGCCAGCCAGAGTTGGCCCGGGGGCTGGCCGCTTGGCCTGAGACGTTAGTTCCCACAGACGGCTTAGTAGCGTGCGCGGTATGAAAAGCCCACTCTTAGTCACAGACAGAGCGGCTGTCCGACTGGCAAGAGTGAAAGCTGAAGGCCACCCACGCGAAAAACGTCCGGGAAGAAAAACGCTTCGGGCGACCCGACCGTTTTCTTTATGAGTATCTACTCGGTTAAATTCGCTCCCAGAGTCTGAGTATTGTACACTCCACTCCGCGGCCCACTCTCAGCCACAGACCGCAGAGCGGCTGTCCGGCAAGCGAGAGCACAAGCCAAAGAGCGGAGGGAACATGAAAAAGATTAAGGGGGCTCGGACGAAACCGAGTCGGCACCCTCCGCATAAAACTTGCAGTGCTAAAAAGCAATCATTTGACATATCTGCATGGACTAACTTTGTCTTTTGCATGATCATTTCCATGAACACTCGCGAAAAAACCTCCGCCCGACTTTGCCAAGTTGCCCGGAGGCTTGGGGGCTACTGTCGGAGTAATTGGACACGGGTATCCCGAAGACGGCGAGACAATATTTCAAGACATCAGGGCTAGAAAAGCCCCTTAGTCCGACTGCCCAGCCGCTCCTGCCGGCTCCCCGTCCGACTGCTCCACCCGGCCGGCTGCCGGCTGACCGACTGCACCGACTAGCCGGCTGCCGACTGCAGTCTGACCCGACATCGACAAGACCCCGACGAGACGGCCATACCGTGGACAAGACAACCGTACCGCGACACCATCATGTATAGTGTCACTTGTCCCTGGCACTATTCATGAAGTGACCTAGGGGACAAGCATGACATGCACCATGCCTTGCTCCCATACCTCCACATAGCTTAGATGCAAAGCTACCCTCTCCTATAAAAGGAGACACACATCCATCCATCCATAAGGGGACTCACACGTACACACAAGCAAGCTAGCTAGCAAGAGAGCTAGCTAGCCATCCATCCATCCATTCCCACGGGCAAGCATGCCCAAGCACACATACGGCCATGCTCATGGCCGGCCACTAAAGCGTGCCTTGTGCACACATATATGGAGGCAGATGCCCATGGCACCGCCCCCAGATACAGCTATAGGAGCGCTTTGTACTGCCCGATATACAACCCAGATATATATGCTCAGACATGCAGGAGTAGGGGTATTATCTCTCCGGAGAGCCCCGAACCTGGGTAAACTTGCGCGTGCTACTCGCACACCCGCTCCCGGTCCTATCAGCAGCAGTCTTACCCTCACACAAAGCCCTTGTGGCATCTGTCGATTCACACCCCCCCGTGAGAATACCACGACAGTTGGCGCCCACCGTGGGGCGGTACTATGCTACCGCGCTGCTACTGGTTTCGCAGTCCGGGCGGGAGCATCTTCGTCATCATCACCGCGGCGTCGCGCCGTCCCTCCGATAGCGGTCGAGGGCTCGATATCGACACGCCCTCGGAATGGCTGCGAGGGGCGGCGCGTCCTAGCCGTCGGGACCATCTTCGCCATCACCGCCGCGGCGTCGCGCCGTCTCTCCGGTAGCACTCGGGGGCTCGACTTCGACCCGCCCCCGGAGCGGCCGCGCGGGACGGCGCGTCCTCGTCGTCGGCCCCGCCGCCTTCGTCATCATCACCAATGCGACGCCGGATGTCCGTCCGCGCGCGCGCCGCGCGCGGGGCCTAGGTTGACCCCGGCTCCGCGCTGCTACGTCTGTGGCTGCGCGCATGCTTCATCACGGCGCCTCGCTCTGGCCAACTGGCTCCCCTCCGTACAGGCGCTGGCTACAGCTTCTGTTCGAGCGGGCCGCCAGCTCCTCCGCGACTTGCCTCCCGTGCGCGAGCCCCCGCCCGTGCTGGTGCAGGTCACCACGCCCGAGCTCCTCCGCCTACGCGCGCCCCCGTGGCCTCAACCGCCGGCTGCCGCCCGGCCCATCCACCTCCTGCCCGGCGCCGACTCCGCGCGAGCGCCCCCGACGGGCCACGCCCGAGCCCTCCGCGGCCGACTGCCCTGCGCGCCGGGTCGCCGCGGTCG
>NC_057799.1:73546818-73550776 GCF_018294505.1 Triticum aestivum | reverse complement strand
TCCGAGCCTCGGCGCCTGCCCCGCCTCGCGGCCCCCTCTGCCTGTGCGCCCCATGGCCGGCTGCGCCATGCCCGTCGGAGGCCGGCTGCGTCCCGCACCGGCTCACGCCTGCGCCGGCCGCTTCCCGCCTCGGCCGTGGCCTTCGCTGGCCAGCTGCCTAGAAGGCAGAGAGGGGGCCGGCTGACCCGCCCCTGCCGACTGGTAAAAGAGAGAAAAGTCAAGCCGGCCAAAAAAAAGAAGAAGAGAGAAGGAAAGGAAGAGGTCGGCTGGGACAAAGAAAAGGAAAAACTCCGTCTATCCGTCCGCCTGCTTCGTCACTCGGACGGCCGGACGCGACCTGGCCTGCCTGTCCGCCTCGACGCCTGGCCGGTCGAACCTCGGCCCGAATCTCGGGGGCTACACCCAGCGGGTGCGCTGACGCGCCCCCGCGAGGAGAGAAGACAAAGTAATCGCCGGGAGATCCGGCCCGACTGCTCAGCAGTCGGCCCGAATCTCGGGGGCTACACCCAGCGGGTGCGCTGACGCGCCCCCGCGAGGAGAGAAGACAAAGTAGTCGCCAGGAGATCCGGCCCGACTGCTCAGCTGTCGGCCCGAATCTCGGGGGCTACACCCAGCGGGTGCGCTGACGCGCCCCCGCGAGGAGAGAAGACAAAGTAGTCCCCGGGAGATCCGGCCCGACTGCTCAGCAGTCGGCCCGAATCTCGGGGGCTACACCCAGTGGGTGCGCTGGCGCGCCCCCACGGAAGATTGCAGACAAGAGAAGAATTTTATCCGGTTGCCAGCAGCCGGCAGAAGAAGAAAAAGGGTGCTGTAAGACGCCTCGCCGCCTGACCGGCCGGGACCCTCCTTCGAGCGACCAGGGGCTCGAAGGCTACACCCAGCGGGTGCGCCGGCTCTCTTCGGCAAACTCCGCCTCGGCTACACGAAAACCAATGTGAGCTCCTCACCCGCAGATTTTTTCACCGCGAGAGCACAGATAACCCCGAGCGATGCTCGGGGGCTATCTCCGCATTTCATTACAGTTGCATCACTGTTCGCCCCGGCGCCAGCCAGAGTTGGCCCGGGGGCTGGCCGCTTGGCCTGAGACGTTAGTTCCCGCAGACGGCTTAGTAGCGTGCGCGGTATGAAAAGCCCACTCTTAGTCACAGACCGCAGAGCGGCTGTCCGACTAGCAAGAGTGAAAGCTGAAGGCCACCCACGCGAAAAACGTTCGGGAAGAAAACGCTTCGGGCGACCCGACCGTTTTCTTTATGAGTATCTACTCGGTTAAATTCGCTCCCAGAGTCTGAGTATTGTACACTCCACTCCGCGGCCCACTCTCAGCCACAGACCGCAGAGCGGCTGTCCGGCAAGCGAGAGCACAAGCCAAAGAGCGGAGGGAACATGAAAAAGATTGAAGGGGGCTCGGACGAAACCGAGTCAGCACCCTCCGCATAAAACTTGCAGTGCTAAAAAGCAATCATTTGACATATCTGCATGGACTAACTTTGTCTTTTGCATGATCATTTCCATGAACACTCGCGAAAAAACCTCCGCCCGACTTTGCCAAGTTGCCCGGAGGCTTGGGGGCTACTGTCGGAGTAATTGGACACGGGTATCCCGAAGACGGCGAGACAATATTTCAAGACATCAGGGCTAGCAAAGCCCCTCAGTCCGACTGCCCGGCCGCTCCTGCCGGCTCCCCGTCCGACTGCTCCACCTGGCCGGCTGCCGGCTGACCGACTGCACCGACTAGCCGGCTGCCGACTGCAGTCCGACCCGGCATCGACAAGACCCCGACGAGACGGCCATACCGCGGACAAGACAACCGTACCGCGACACCATCATGTATAGTGTCACTTGTCCCCTGGCACTATTCATGAAGTGACCTAGGGGACAAGCATGACATGCACCATGCCTTGCTCCCATACCTCCACATAGCTTAGATGCAAAGCTACCCTCTCCTATAAAAGGAGACACACATCCATCCATCCATAGGGGGACTCACACGTACACACAAGCAAGCTAGCTAGCAAGAGAGCTAGCTAGCCATCCATCCATCCATTCCCACGGGCAAGCATGCCCAAGCACACATACGGCCATGCTCATGGCCGGCCACTAAAGCGTGCCTTGTGCACACATATATGGAGGCAGATGCCCATGGCACCGCCCCCAGATACAGCTCTAGGAGCGCTTTGTACTGCCCGATATACAACCCAGATATATATGCTCAGACATGCAGGAGTAGGGGTATTATCTCTCCGGAGAGCCCCGAACCTGGGTAAACTAGCGCGTGCTACTCGCATACCCGCTCCCGGTCCTATCGGCAGCAGTCTTACCCTCACACAAAGCCCTTGTGGCATCTGTCGATTCACACCCCCCCGTGAGAATACCACGACAGTTGTACTTGATTTATATAGTTACTTGTATGATTGTATGATTTATATAGTTACTTGTATAATTTTCTTACTTTGTATGATTGTTTTTTATACATAGTGCCATGGTCTTGATATCCGTCTCCGTCGGTCCTCGCCCGCTTTATGATTCAGATGTGGTCAATCCTCTTTTATAACTATTTGTTGCATTTCACATTTATGACAATTATGGCCATCAAGTTGACATAGAGATATTTTAATCTAGGAGGTATGTGAACCGGAATTTGCAACCGACCCTCTTATCGAGAAGTTAAATTTAGTTGAAAAATAAAATGAGTATTTGAAAGAAAAATTTAAAAGAATTGAAGAGGATAAGATGGAATTAGAGTTGTATGTTGCCTATGTGGTCGATGATCACAAGATGAAGATGAATGCAATGCGCTTGAAGATTAAGAAGATTAGAAAATATGCCATTGATAATGAGGCTTGGTATCATTATGCCGTTGGATCAATTGTTACCTTAGTTGCGATCTTCATCGCATTTGTTGTGATGAGGGTAAGTTTTCTCTAGTGTTTTGCTTAACAAATGCATACTTAGCTTACTTTCCTCCTAAATGGCATAATTACCTAAGTTAGACAAAAAATGAGCTATACTTAGCTTTCTTTCCTAAAAAATGTCATGATAATCTTTGTTACCTCCAAAATGATATAGACTTACCTTACTTTCCTCGAAAATAACATAATAACCTTAGTAAGCTCCAAAATGTCCTAATTACCTAGCTTACCTCTAAAATGACCTACACTTAGTTTTTTTACCTAGCTTAGTCTTCTTCTTCTTCTTCTTCTAAGTTTCTTCTTTCCCAATTTGCAGATTTGCTTTAGATGAGGAGGCTTGCGTTGATGGAGTCTACTCTTCTCTTTATGCTTCCTTCTTGTTTTGAGTTTGTAGGATGAACAATGTCAAACTTGCTACCTATATATATATATGGATGAAACCATTGTATGCTTGTTGTTGGATATGTTGGCTATGCATATGTGTTGGATGGAACCATTTGCTATGTATATGTGTTGGATGATCATATCCATATGGCAGGGATATGATTTGGTATGTATATGTGTTGGTATGCTTGTCGAAAGTATTTTCATATGTGTGTATATATGTGAAATTCTGTCAAATTGAATGAATTCAAGAAAAAACAGAAAAACAGGGGATATATAGACTCTTTGCCATCAGCTACCGGACGGCAAACATGCCACGTGTTAGCTACCTGTGCAACCTGCGGCAGTAGGCTGGCTATTTGGATGCTTTGCCGTCGGCCAGCAGACGGCAAAGAACGGTGATTATTTGCCGTCAGCCAGCTGATGGCAAAGCTACCAAATAGGCCAGCCCCCCAGGTGCTGCCACGTGGCACGCTATGCCGTCCGCGGGCGGATGGCAAAGATTCAATGCTATTTGTCGTCAGCCCAAATTGGCAAAGGTCTTTGCCGTCCGCGAGCCGATGGGAATGCACACCGTTAACCCCTTAATGGACCTAAGCTGACACGTGCGCCGTCCAGGCTCTTTGCCAGCGGCTGGCGGACGGCAAAGACCTTTGTATCTTTGC
>NC_057799.1:73452762-73546570 GCF_018294505.1 Triticum aestivum | reverse complement strand
AAGATTCAATGCTATTTGTCGTCAGCCCAAATTGGCAAAGGTCTTTGCCGTCCGCGAGCCGATGGGAATGCACACCGTTAACCCCTTAATGGACCTAAGCTGACACGTGCGCCGTCCAGGCTCTTTGCCATCGGCTGGCGGACGGCAAAGACCTTTGTATCTTTGCCGTCCGCCAGCAGACGACAAAGAAGCCTTTGCCGTAGCCTGTTTAGCCGGACGTCTTGCCGTCAGCTGGTTGACGGCAAATGTCTTTGCCGTCCGTCAAGCGTGCCTTTGCCGTCCGCCATGGCTGACGACAAAGTTCCTGATTCCTGTAGTGCCCCCTGCCCCCGTATATAAAGGAGGGGAGGAGGAGGAGGCCAGCCAAGAGGGGCGCGCCATGGGGGGAGTCCTACTAGGACTCCACTCCTAGTAGGATTCGCCCCCCCTTTTTCCTTTCTTCACCGTAGGGGAAAAGGAAGGAGTGGGAGAGGGAGAGGGAAAGAGGGAAAGGGGCGCGCCGCCCCCTCCCCTAGTCCTATTCGGACTCCCATGGGGGGGGGGGCGCTGCTGTAACGCCCCAAGACCGACGCTTCAGATGATTTCCATGTTTTGCGTGTCAGTTGTGTTAATTATTTGTTTGTTGCATTCATCATCGCATCATTTGCATTGCATTAGCACTCCGTTGTCGTCATGTTTTCAAAAGTTGCATTTGTTCGTGGTTGCCGCCTCTTCTTTGTCTCTGTTGACCTTCTCTCATACCAACCGGACCGCTCTCTTCTCTCTTGTCTTCTCCGTGGCCTTTTTGTCAGACCCTGTTGTCTTCGATTTCCCCTCTCGTCTATATGGTCAGCCTCTCTGCACATTTCCTAGACCACTTGCACGCGTCCGAGACCTCTCCGAACCCGACCCGCACGGTCATGACCAACAGGTACGGATCATCCCCAAATATCCCTAAAACATCTCTGTTTTCTTATTTGGACTCCCTACCTATTTATTTCTCAGCCATCTGGTTTGCTTCTCTTGTTAGCTTCGGTTTCGTTCCGGAGTTGTGAGGATTCGTTCGACTACGTCCGTTTGTCTTCTTCATGGACTCGTTCTTCTTCCTTGCGGGATCTCAGGCAAGATGACCATTACCCTCGATATCACTTCTATCTTTGCTTGCTAGTTGTTCGTTCTATCGCTATGGCGTGCTACCTACCACTTGTTTATCATGCCTCCCATGTTGCCATGTCAAGCCTCTAACCCACCTTCCTAGCAAACCATTGTTTGGCTATGTTACCACTTTTGCTCAGCCCCTCTATAGCGTTGTTAGTTGTAGGTGAAGTTGAAGTTTGCTCCATGTTGGAACATGATTATGTTGGGATATCACAATATCTCTTATTTAATTAATGCATCTATATACTTGGTAAAGGGTGGAAGGCTCGACCTTATGCCTGGTGTTTTGTTCCACTCTTGCCGCCTTAGTTTCCCTCATACCGGTGTTATGTTCCTTGATTTTGCGTTCCTTACGCGGTTGGGGTTATGGGACCCCCTTGACAGTTCGCTTTGAATAAAACTCCTCCAGCAAGGCCCAACCTTGGTTTTACATTTGCTTCACCTAAGCCTTTTCCCCTTGGGTTTCCAGAACCCGAGGGTCATCTATATTTTAGCCCCCCGAGCCAGTGCTCCTCTGAGTGTTGGTCCAAACCAGAGCATCGTGCGGGGCCACCTTGGGGAAACTCGAGGGCTGGTTATACCTGTACACTTCGCTCATCTGGTGTGCCCTGAGAACGAGATATGTGCAGCTCCTATCGGGATTTGTCGGCACATTCGGGTGGTCTTGCTGGTCTTGTTTTACCATTGTAGAAATGTCTTGTAACCGGGATTCCAAGGCTAATCGGGTCTTTCCGGGAGAAGGAATATCCTTCGTTGATCATGAGAGCTTGTGATGGGCTAATTTGGGACACCCCCGCAGGGTATAAACTTTCGAAAGCCATGCCCGCGGTTATGTGCCAGATGGGAATTTGTTAATGTCCGGTTGTAGAGAACTTGACACTTGACTTAATTAAAATGCATGAACCGCGTGTGTAGCCGTGATGGTCTCTTTTCAGCGGAGTCCGGGAAGTGAACACGGTTTGTGTTATGTATGAACGTAAGTAGTTTTAGGATCACTTCTAGCTTCTCGACAGTTGCGTTGCTTCTCTTCTCGCTCTTATTTGCATATGTTAGCCACCATACCTGCTTAGTGCTTGCTGCAACTCCACCTCATTACCCCATCCTACCCATATGCTTAAATAGTCTTGATCTCGCGGGTTTTGACATTGCTGAGTCCTCGTGACTCACAGATACTACCAAAACAGTTGCAGGTGCCGATGATACCAGTGCAGGTGACGCAACGAAGCTCAAGTGGGAGTTTGACGAGGACCTTGGTCGTTACTATGTTTCGTTTCCTGATGATCAGTAGTGGAGCCCAGTTGGGATGATCGGGGATCTAGCATTTGGGTTATCTTCTTTTCATTTGTATTTGTCCATAGTCGAACTATATGTGTACTCTGAATGATATATGTTTAATTAATATATTGTGTGAAGTGGCGATTGTAAGCCAACTCTTTATCCCATTCTTGTTCGTTACATGGGATTGTGTGAAGATGACCCTTCTTGCGACAAAACGACCATGCGGTTATGCCTCCAAGTCGTGCCTCGACACGTGGGAGATATAGCCGCATCGTGGGTGTTATAGCTGCCACCCCTTGTGGGCTGTCCCCTCTCTCTCCCGTGGCCCATGAGGCCCATGACTTCCCCCGGGGGTTCCGGTAACCCCTCGGTACTCCGGTAAAATACCCGAACCCCTCGAAACCATTCCGATGTCCGAATACCACCTTCCAATATATCAATCTTTTACCTCTCGACTATTTCGAGACTCCTCATCATGTCCGTGATCTCATCCGGGACTCCGAACAAACTTCGGTCGCCAAAACACATAACTCATATTGGCTCCCACATATTCTACGAAGATCTTTATCGGTCAAACCGCAATAACAACAAACGTTATTCCCTTTGTCATCGGTATGTTACTTGCCCGAGATTCGATCGTCGATATCATCATACCTAGTTCAATCTCGTTACCGGAAAGTCTCTTTACTCATTCCGTAATGCATCATGCAGTAACTAAATCATTAGTCACATTGCTTGTAAGGCTTATAGTGATGTGCATTACCGAGAGGGCGCAGAGATACCTCTCCGATACTCGGAGTGACAAATCCTCGATCTATGCCAACCCAACAAACACCTTCGGAGACACCTTTAGAGCATCTTTATAATCACCCACTTACGTTGTGATGTTTGATAGCACACAAGGTGTTCCTCCCGTATTCGGGAGTTGCATAATCTCATAGTCCGATGAATATGTATAAGTAATGAAGAAAGCAATAGCAATACAACTTAACGATCATTATGCTAAGCTAACGGATGGGTCTTGTCCATCACATCATTCTCTAATGATGTGATCCCGTTCATCAAATGACAACACATGTCTATGGTCAGGAAACTTAACCATCTTTGATTAACAAGCTAGTCGAGTAGAGGCATACTAGGGACACTCTGTTTTGTCTATGTATTCACACATGTACTAAGTTTCTGGTTAATACAATTCTAGCATGAATAATAAACATTTATCATGATATAAGGAAATATAAATAACATCTTTATTATTGCCTCTAGGGCATATTTCCTTCAGTCTCCCACTTGCACTAGAGTCAGTAATCTAGATTACATAGTAATGATTCTAACACCCATGGAGTCTTGGTGCTGATCATGTTTTGCTCGTGGAAGAGGCTTAGTCAATGGGTCTGCAACATTCAGATCCGTATGTATCTTGCAAATCTCTATTTCTCCCTCCTTGACTTGATCGCGGATGGAGTTGAAGCGTCTCTTGATGTGTTTGGTTCTCTTGTGAAATCTAGATTCCTTCGCCAAGGCAATTGCTCCAGCATTGTCACAAAAGATTTTCATTGGACCCGATGCACTAGGTATTACACCTAGATCGGATATGAACTCCTTCATCCAGACTCGTTCATTTGCTGCTTCCGAAGTAGCTATGTACTCCGCTTCACACGTAGATCCCGCCACGACGCTCTGCTTGGAACTGCACCAATTGACAGCTCCTCCATTCAATATAAATACGTATCCGGTTTGTGACTTAGAGTCATCCGGATCAGTGTCAAAGCTAGCATAGACGTAACCATTTACGACAAGCTCTTTGTCACCTCCATAAATGAGAAACATATCCTTAGTCCTTTTCAGGTATTTCAGGATGTTCTTGACCGCTGTCCAGTGATCCACTCCTGGATTACTTTGGTACCTCCCTGCTAAACTTATAGCAAGGCACACATCAGGTCTGGTACACATCATTGCATACATGATAGAACCTATGGCTAAGGCATAGGGAATGACTTTCATTTTCTCTCTATCTTCTGTAGTGGTCGGGCATTGAGTCTGACTCAATTTCATACCTTGTAACATAGGCAAGAACCCTTTCTTTGACTGATCCATTTTGAACTTCTTCAAAACTTTATCAAGGTATGTGCTTTGTGAAAGTTCAATTAAGCGTCTTGATCTATTTGACTATCTCTATAGATCATGATGCCCAATATATAAGCAGCTTCACCAAGGTCTTTCATTGAAAAATTCTTATTCAAGTATCCTTTTATGCTATCCAGAAATTCTGTATTATTTCCAATCAATAATATGTCATCCACATATAATATTAGAAATGCTACAGAGCTCCCACTCACTTTCTTGTAAATACAGGCTTCTCCAAAAGTCTGTATAAAACCATATGCTTTGATCACATTATCAAAGCGTATATTCCAACTCCGAGTGGCTTGCACCAGTCCATAAATGGATCGCTGGAGCTTGCACACTTTTAAGCACTTTTAGGATCGACAAAACCTTTTGGTTGCATCATATACAACTCTTCTTTATGAAATCCATTAAGGAATGCAGTTTTGACATCCATTTGTCAAATTTCATAATCATAAAATGCGGCAATTGCTAACATGATTCGGACAGACTTAAGCATCGCTACGGGTGAGAAGGTCTCATCGTAGTCAACTCCTTGAACTTGTCGAAAACCTTTTGCAACAAGTCGAGCTTTATAGACAGTAACATTACCGTCAGCGTCAGTCTTCCTCTTGCCGATCATCAGGTAAGTCAACCAAAGTCCACACTTTGTTCTCATACATGGATCCCATCTCAGATTTCATCGCCTCAAGCCATTTCGTGGAATCTGGGCTCATCATCGCTTCCTCATAGTTCGTAGGTTCGTCATGGTCTAGTAACATGACTTCCAGAACAGGATTACCGTACCACTCTGGTGCAGACCGTACTCTGGTTGACCTACGAGGTTCGGTAGTAACTTGATCTGAAGTTTCATGATCATCATCATTAGCTTCCTCACTACACTACAAAAAAATACACTTCCGTGATGATACGTGTTTGTCACAGTAGGTCACGTTTTTTGTCATGCATGTACATCCATGATGATTTTATGACAGAATCAAGATAGTCATACCTGTGCTGTCGTAGAAGTGTTCCATGACATTACCAAAATTATCATCACGGAAGTGTCCACTTCCATGACGATAAATCACGCGTTATGGAAGAGCTTTCGTCAAGGGTGACCGACATGTGGCATCCATTGTAACGGGTCGCCGTTAAGTTATCGGGTCCAGTTTTGGATCCGATAACCCGTTAACAGCCCGGACCAATGAGGATTTTCCACGTGTAAAATTGTCATTGGCCGGAGGAAACACGCGTTGGCTCACCGTTGGGACAGATGTCATCCATTCATTGGACAGGAGGCGCCTATGATAGGTCGACACATGGCACGGCCCAACAGAGGCCCATTCTGGTGAAAAGGCCAGCCCGTTTGACTTGGTCAAAAGGTAATGGGCCGGCCCACGGAAAGCCTGTCCCTATATATCCCATTTATGGCCCGCTAACTCACGGCCCGTTACGGCCTATCGGAATTAAGCCCAGTAGCTTCATCTGGGCCGTCCAATATGATTCTAGTCCGTTGTAACTTCCAGCCCATGTATGGCCCATGATGTCTTTCGGCCCATACGAGGCCATTTGTAACTCTTGGCCCATTAACGGCCCGTAGTGAATCTGGCCCGCAATGAACGGTGTATCTCTTCATACCCATTAACGGCCCATTATTCCATTGGGCCGTTTCCAACTCGTGATACCTTTCGGCCTTCTCAGGGCCCATTTATTCTTGGGCATATTTCCAGCATTCGGTTACTTACGGCCCGTTACTGGCCTTTTCTGCTTGTGGGCCAAATTCAGCCCGTGGTTACAATCGGCCCATTTGCGGCCCGTTAATCGTTGGGCCATTTTCATAGCGTCATCAAATACGGCCGATTAACGACGGCCTGTTATTGTCGGCCCATGAACGGATGATTCCAAATCTAGCCTGTTTACGGCCCATAATGCGGTCTATTATTGGCCCATGTTTGGCCGATCGATCATACGGCCCGTAGAAGGCCTATTGATGCTACGACCCGTAGAAGGCCCATTGTTTCTACGGCCCTTACAAGGTCCATTGTTTCTATGGACCGTAGGAGGCCCATGGTAACTACAGTAAATATGTAGCCCATGGTTATTGTGGCCTAGTTTAAAAAAATAGGTTATTGCGGCCAAACCGCGTAAAAAGAACTGCACTGACTACAAGCAAACAAATAAACAAGACAACAAGGAAATAAATAAGCAAGCAACTTACGCTAGGCTATCACGGCTATTACACATATTACATCCACTAGGCATCAAAGTTCGCCACCAGTGCAAATATAGGGAACAAAGCAGCATATCATATACGCTGGTTGTCAAAGTTGGCGACCATTGCAAATAAACGCCGCAGCAAAACATGTCCAGAACTGAAACCACTTCAGAAGATCTGAAGAAACAATATCCTGGGTACCCATAATGCTGGCAAGATGCTTAGCAAGCTTCTTAACTTCCTCTTGTTTGGCGCTTAAATCCTCCAGCGCTTGTTGTTGCACCAGAAAGTATGCATCTGAATTCTGCAGGGACTTCCTCGGTCCTTCAGCTTCCTGTTGCAGCAGATCTGATCAATGTCTTTCAACTTGAAGTTGAGACTCAAGAAGACGAACTGATTTAGGCAGCGAGTTTGAAGAGCTTGTGCCAGCAGTAGTGGCCAGTAACTCGAACACTACATTAAGACAGGACTTTTGGGTTCTCTCACCGTCGTCAAGATAGTTTTTATCAGCTTTCTTGGAGACCAACAGGGATGTCTCACTATCTTGAACCTTATCTGCATCACTTCCTTTACCATTGCATAACGGGTTACTGTTCTCCAATATTTCGTCCACATTCAAAAAGAGAAACAAGCAGACACATCATAGGTTTACCATGTTGTATATGAAACTCATTTTGGTAAATCAGTTCAGTAGTAAAGTGGACAGGATAACATCATGAAACAAATATATATCTATGTACCATGGTTACTTTATGGTCTATATCATTCTAGTTTTTGTTGCCAAATCAAGATAGAGACACAGTTCAAATAATATTTGTTCAAGACAAAGCAGAATAGACAGAATATAAGTGTGGGAAACTATAGAGCAATAACAACACTTGTAATGTGCATGACATGAGAACATAACTGTTTATTCAATTGAAACTGAAATCAACATAGATCAAGTTACAACAGCAAACCAGTTAAAGAAACATGTTTAAAACATACCTGTTGCGCCATTGGAGTTTCAATTCCATCTTTCAAATTTGAAAATAGTTGGTATGAGTAGATACAGTGATGCAAGAGAGCAAAGGAGTATGAACCATAGCTACAGAACCTGACATGAGAACAATTCTTATTCTCCTTTAAGCATTGAGTTGGGATTCAGAGTGGTGGTCCTCGTGCTTTGGGCACTGCAGTTCCCTTACTAACTGCTCGTGTTTGGGTGCTCTATGGTGGAGACGGTGATGTGTCAAGTGGAACTGGGTTACTATTTGCTGGGGTTGGGGTTAGAAGGGGTGTAGCTAGTTCTCTGTCCAACTGGGTAGGGGTACAATCTGCGAGAGTCTGGGTTATGTGTGGTGGGGCTGGTTCTTGGGCAAGTACAACCATGGTTCTATCTGCATCAACTGGTAGCACTATCTTTTCTGAAGACTGTGTTGTTACTCCCTTAGATACTGCCATCACCCTCTCCAATTCAAATGGCTGATAAACAAGAAAAGTAATTGAATGTGCATACATTGTATGATAGACAGGTGCAATGGACAGTGGGGAATAAAAGAGGGCATGAAATAATTCACATTTATGTTGTCTAACCAAACATAATAGCATGCCACAATTTCACATATATGATGGCTAACTAAACAGGATAGCATGACACAATTTCACATTATGATGGCTAACTAAAAAAGATGGAAAGACATAGTTGAAAATATGATGACTATGTAAACAGGATGACATGATATAACTATATAATGTGTTTATTAAATAGGTTGGTATGCCATAATTCACATACATGCCGCCTATGGAAACATGATAGCATGATATAATTCACGGATAGAATGACATAATTCAAAATATGATGACTATAAACACTAAACAGGATAAGATGATATAACTATATGATGTCTTTATTATTGGGTTGCCATGCCATAATTCAGATAGATGCTGTGTATGTAAACATGATGGCATGATATAATTCAAATATATGATTTATATAGTAAGCAGATGGCGATCCATATATGATGTAAAAACTAAGCAATGGAAGACAACATGCATGACATGGGTAATATAACCCTGCCAAGTTTGAGCATAGACCTCAGGTGAGAAATAGGACTGGTCATCAGTCTCTGAATCCTCCTCTGAGGAGGTCTTTTGTAACCAGCAAGATGTCTGCTTCAGCAGGTAGCATTGTCTGCTCTGAATACCTTGTTTTCACTCCAGATACTTCCATCACCGCTTCAAATGGCTGATGCATAGGAAGAGTAGTTGAATATACAAACATTGTCGACAAATGAAACACGTAATACGAAAAAATGATAGCATGATATAATTCACATAAATGATGATTGGCTAAACAACATGGCATTGCATAATTCACATATATAATGCCTTTGCAACAAGATAGCATCGCATAATTCACATATATAATGTCTTGCACCAAGATGGCAATGCATAATTCACATATATGGTAATTAGACACTAAACAGGCGGCATTCAGACAAAGCATGTCTAAACTAATCAAATGACATAGCAATGCAAGACACCATACACACGATATGAGCAACATAACCATGCCAAGTTAGAGCATACACCTCGGGGGGGGGGGGAATAGGACTGGTCATCTGTCTCTGAATCCTCCTCTGAGGAGCTATCCGTAACCAGCGAGATATGCGCTTCGTCAGATAGCATAGTCTGCTCTGAAGACCTTGTTTTCACTCCAGAATTTTCCATCACCGTGTCAAATGACTGATGCACACGAAGAGTAGTTGAATGTACTAACATTGTTGACAAATGTAATACGTAAGGAAAAAAAGGATGGCCTGATATAATTCACATATAAGATGGCTGGCTAAGCAGGATGGCATTGCAAAATTCACATATATGATGCCTGGCTAAACCAGATGGCATTGCATAATTCACATAAACGATGAATAAACTAAACAGATGACATTCACACAAAGCATGTCTAAACTAAGAAGATGACATATTTGATGTATAAAGTAAGCAATGCAAGGCACCATGCATGATATAACCAACATCAGCATGCCAAGTTAGAGCAAAGACCTCAGGGGGTAAATAGGAGTGGTCTTCTCCTTCTGAACCCCCCCCAGAATAGATATATTCCTCGCGATTACAATCCGAAATGGGTGGAGGGGGGCTGCCTTTGCGCATACCATGGAGCGACGTCTGCATGAAATTTTATTGCCACGCAAGGCTCGTCTCTTTTGCTCTACATGTTGAGTTCCATTGTGTACAATAAGTGACATGCATAGGAATAAAACATAGTGAGATTATGTAAGGAGTGCATGCAGAAATCCAGATTGATGGTAGCAACATGTGGATAGACCCAAAACCAATGATAGCAGGCAGATAATGGCTTCTTTACTATTTGTTTCCCACCCAACATGAAACTCATAGTAAACACCAGAGATTAACTAGATAGTAGATAGATACTATTGATTGCGGCCCCGATATGTACCCCACAACCATTTAAAAACTCAAGTTTGACCATTAGTTTGGAGCTGACTTAGAGTCTAATCGGTGAACAAGAGGATAAAGTAGCATGTATATATTAAGCGATGCATAACTTAAGCAGACACGAAAGAGTGCGACCTCTCTTGTGGACCCGCGTAGTCCTCAAGGTCATCTGCTCGGTTGATGATGGTAATGCAGTTGTCATGGCTGCCAGCGGCGGGGAAGAAGATCTGAGGCGGCGAAAGACAGTTTGGAGGCCGGATCCCTACTGTGCTGGACCCTTCTGTCGTTGGAGCAGCTGAGCTGGGGTGGGCGACGGCGCAACAGGAGTGGGACAAACCACACAAGGTTTTCTTTGACAATTATCTATAAGAGAAGTAATTCTGTAAGGCCTCGTTTGAATTGGAGGATTCTAACAACGCAGGGATAGGAAATACACAGTAATAGGATAGGAATGCACGTGCAAAATAGAGAATTTAAAAACACATGATTTCTGCCAATCTTGGTGTTTGGTTCACAAGAATTGGGAGATCACAGGATGCAAAGAAGCATGGTGAGATTAAGTCAAACCACAAGAAAATGCACGGTTATAATGCTATTATGCTACTATCTCTTAGTATTGTGCTTCATGAATAGGAATTTGAAAAGGAGGACAAGTGGATATTAAAATTCCTACGGTTTTTCTTTCAAGGAGACACTAAAGGAACAAATCCTACAGTTTTCCTTTGCTCCATTCCTTTGAACCAAATGCATGAATAGTAGTACCATAGGAAACTTTCCAATTCCTATGTTTTCCTTCACTTTTCCTTTCAAGCACTGGCGATTCTAGTAGGCAGGCTTGAGCAAGGAAAAGGCTACACTCAAAAAATGTTTTTGTGCTACTTCTACTACTTTGGACCCAGGCCACTGCCCTACTAGCTCAACTTCCAGGCCCGTCGACAAATGCACAGTTCAAACACGCAGAGGTAAATAATGATGACGTTCAAGAGAGTCCATCACGAATAGCTAAGTTGCCTGGTACCTCATTGCTTGTCATATAGTAGGAGAAACTAATCATATTTCATGTTACTGCGTGTGCTCAGTGGACAATATATATAACATGTAGAGTAAAAAAGAGATGCAACAAGTATACAACCTCTTTGGCGAAGCCATGTCAATCTCAGCGTGATTGGGTTGGTTGGTGAGGATGATCCGGCTGACTTGGCTGTCGGAGGAGGGGAAGAAGATCTTAGGCATCTTGAGATGGAGCCCGGGGTACTGCTCCGCTGTGATGGAGGGTTTCATCGTTGGAGCAGCTCCGGTGAGTTGTACGACACCGAGGCTGAAGCAGGACAGGAGAGACAACGTTAACCTGAATGGAATTCTAATAGCATCTCCAATAGATGACGTAAAATACATAACCACAAAGTGCTAGATGTAAAATACATCAGCCGCTCATCTCTGAACTTAATTGTCAAAACTGAATTTAACTATCGAAACTGAACTTAACTGTCAAAACTGAATTTTGCTGTCAAAACTGAATTTTACTATCGAAACTGAACGCACTAGTAGCAGCAGCAGCGCGTGCGAGAGCCGGGGCAGCTGGTCGTGTAGCAGCATCAGGTGAGGCTACACATCAGTCGACTGACTTTTTCATCTCTGGTCAGTCGATTTTCCAGCTGTTGGATACGAAATCAAGGGCCTGCAGTTCATCTTCAACCTCCACCCCCTGAGCCGCCAGCCACCACCGGCCAAACAGCCGCCCCCGCCGCCCCGCCCGCCCCGAAACCACTCCCCACCGTTGGTCCACCACCGCCCGCTTGTAGTTGCTCTCTTCACTCTCTGTCACCCTCTCCAGATCTAAACAAGACTTCGTTGGCCTCTCTCTCTCTACCCTCACTGCTGGTCAAAGAGCCGGCAGGATCCATCCGTCGGGAAGGGAAGGAGGCTTAACACTGTCGCCGTCGGTGAGGGAGGGAATCCACTACTGGCGCAGCTGTTCTCTTTCACCCAGCGGCGGCGCGGGAGGGCCTCCGACCCCTTCTTCCTTGGCGCTGTACATAGTGTGGGCCGAACGGCCTCCGGTCTCCCACCGAACCACACCCCAAGAACCTTACACTACAGGAATCAGCTTCTTTGCCGTCTGCCACGGCAGACGGCAAAGGCAAGGATGGCGGACGGCAAAGGCCTTTGCCGTCTGCCGCGGACGGCAATAGGCTCCGGCAAAGTAGTCTACGGTAAAGAGCTTCTTTGCCGTATGCTTTTTGAAGCGGACGACAAAGGGGCCTTTGCCATCAGCGGCGGACGGCAAAGAAAGCCCACTGCAATAAATTCGCTGTTAGTCCGTTAGGTGGCTAACGGCAGTCTTTGCCGTCCGTGGCTGACGGCAAAGAGCCTCAAGCCTTTGCCGTCTGCCACTGTAGGCAAACAGACCAAATGGGTCAGCTACCAGGAAGCACAGGTGGTTGCCACATGGCTACTTTGCCGTCTACCGCGGACGGCAAAGAGCCCGTTGCCGTCGGTGGCAGACGGCAAAGAGCCTGCATTGCCTCTTTTTTTCTGTTTTTTCTTATACCCAACCATTTTCACAGCAAATAGATGATACATATATTTTTTTCACATGGCAAGTTCACAGCAAACATATGAGAACACATATAATTTCATCATACATGCATAGTTCCATCAACCATACATAGCAAGTTCCACATACATGCATCCAACCATACATATTACAATAGTGTCATCCTACCATACATGCATAGTTCATCGATACAAAAGAAACATAGTTCATCCAAACAAGCACTCCATCTATGCTAGCTTCCGTGAAGCGAATGAATTCTGCAAAATGGGAAATAAGAAAGTTAGAAGAAGAAGATTAGAAGAAGAAGAAGAAAATGAAGAAGAAGAAGAATATATGACATTTATGAGCTAATTTAGGTGAAATTGATCGTTTGTGAGCTAACTTAGGTGAAATGGATCGTTTATGAGCTAACCTAGGTGAAATGGATCGCTTATGAGCTAACTTAGGTAAAATGCATCATTTTAGAGCTAACCTAGGTAAGATGGATCATTTATGAGCTAAGTAAGGTAAAATGGGTCATTTTAGAGCTAACTTGGGTAAAATGGATCATTTATGAGCTAAGTAAGGTAAAATGGGTCATTTTAGAGCTAACTTGGGTAAAATGGATCGTTTATGAGCTAACTAAGGTAAAATGGATCATTTTAGAACTAACTTAGGTAAAATGGATCGTTTATGAGCTAACTAAGCTAATTATGCCATTTTTGACATAAGTAAGCTAAGTACATGTCATTATTGAGCAAACCTAGTTAACTAAGCATATTAGAGCTAACTTTGGTCATTTTGGAGGAAACAAAGCTAAGTATAGATCGTTTTAGAGCTAACTTAGGTAAAATGGATGGTTTTGGAGGTCAGTAAGCTTATTAAGTCATTTTGGAGGAAATAAAGCTAAGTCTAGGTCATTGTGGTAAGCATTTTGGAGGAAATAAGGCTAAGTCTAGGTCTTTATGCATTTGTTAAGCAAAACACTAGAGAAACTTACCATGATCATGGAGGTGTAGGAGCGGGCAGGCTCGTGCCGGTAGCTGGAGAAGGATCGTGCGATGCTTGTCTGGAGTTACGCTGCACCAAAGATCATTTCCAATGTCTCGTTAGCATGATGACACTCAAATGTTAAGACTAGCAAGTAATGTCCATTCAAATTAAACTCACCGTGGTCCCAGGAGCAATCACTGGCATCGGCGGAGCGGTCTGACCGGTCTTCTCGCACACAGACTGCACATTTGGTTTTGACGACTCAGTCATACTAGTTAGTAATGAGACAAACACTACATGAATGTTTTGGCTAATCTGCAGAAGAAACTTACCACAAGGAGCTCGTACATGGCCCTTGCCTGCATGTCATTCCGTGCCCTCTCCTCCTCCAACATCGTTGTCGTCCTCTCCTCCAACTCCCGCTGCCTCTCCGCCGCCTCCGCCAGAAGTTTCTCCGTTCTATCTCTCTCACTCTGTATAGCAGCCTGCAACACCACTCCTCGTTACCATTTGTAATCATTGATGGAAGCACAGACAATGTAATGGAGAAAGATAACTGAGTACGTATAACTAACCTTGATGGCGAGTTGGACTGGCCGTTCACGAGGCCTTATCTCAGGAGCGGAGCTCGACTGGCGCGCCTTGATCTCCGGGAGAGTGCTAGGACAACGGATAAGTCCATCTCCAATGGCTATGGAGCCATGGGACCTCCCGCCACCAGATATCATCACCAGCTCTGGATCAATGGGACCCTGGCTCGGGTTAAAGTCCTCCCCTTTCCTCGCCTTCCCCTCATCTCTATATTTCACGAGCTTGTCGTGGGAGGAGATGTTGGTGAAGTTGTTTGCATCATCGAGGTCAGACGGAGAGAATGCCTTGACTTTCTTGAAAGAGGCAGTGTGGGCCATGGCATACAGGTCGTACACCTCTGGCACCTTATCCGCCTTATTGTAGCGTGCCTGAAAGAGAGAAACAAAGTAAATTAGTAATTAAAGGGCTCAAGCTAGCATGATGAATGAATTGCATGAATCATGAAGCAAACCACATACCCAGTTCCGCCCGAACTGATATAAGTTGGAGCTGCCTTGATGGTGTGGCACACCTTCCATTTGGGCACGTTTGTCCTTGGCCGCGTTGTGGACGGCTAGCCATTCTTTTGAGCACCACTCATTGACCAACACCTCCCAACAATCCATCCGATCCGCACACCATCTCGGAGGCGCCTAAGTTAGCAAATAGAAACTTGAGCGCTACGGCTATGAATTACTAAATGAAGGAAGTAAGTACAAGGCCTTAAGAACTACCTTCATGTACTGCTCCTTACTCAGGAACTTATTGCGGTACGCCGGCTTGGGCTTCTTGATACCACGCAAGGCGTAGTAGTCTCGAACAGCCTGCACCCGAGCCTCGTGCCGTAAGTTCTGTAGTAGGCGCTTGCAGATGTTCTCGATAACATTTGCCGCCTCCTCCTCGTATCCCTCCTCACACCTGTAGAATGTCTGCAATCAAATGAGACAATATTGATTAGTACAATTAATATCTAGCTAGTTGAAGATTTTTAAATGTGTAAAGGAGAAATTACCCAGAACTTTCTGATCACCACATCTGCCCTCGTGTCGCACAAGACACCGTCGATAATCTCACCCGACGGGGCAGCCAAGTAGTGCTCCCAGCTCAATCCAAGCTCTGGAAGCCGACCCTCACTAGGCAATGTGACAAACCCCGGGAAGTTTTGCCGGCAAAGCACTCCAAGGACGGAGTTGGGCCGGTGGACACTATGATGGCGGTCCCAACCCCTACAGCATGACAAGGCCAACGCATTAGATATTTGAAGAAACGTGAATGCAGAAGGTACAAAAGGATTAAATGCACTTACCTCTCCCCATCAGGGAAAATCAACCACCTCTGCTCGCGGGTCGCCGGCATGGATGGGAGCCGTGTACAACCACGCTGGTAGACGGTGCCCCCTCCTCCTCAATATCAGTCGGCTCCCCGCCATCATCAGCATGGCCACTCGGCCCCTCAGGCTCATCCGGCCAGGTACCCCATCCAGACGTGTGCTCCTCCAGGGTCTCGTGGGCCGAAGGCGCGTCGACCCGAGGCTCGTGGGCCGAAGGCTCGTGGACCGGAGTCCGTGTAGCCTCCTCATCGGACGAGTCCACCCTAGCAGTCACGTGCTCGAGTGAAACAGCTGGGGGTGGCGGCGAGGAAGGCGCCCTAGCAGTCACCCTACCTCCTCTCCCACGACCACGTGCTCCAACTCCTCTCTTCTTCCCTCTCTTACCTCGTCCCCTGCTGGGCACCGCTGTCGACGAAGAAGGCCCCGGCGGTGTCGCCATACTGTCCAGCAACGCTCGGCGGAGAGGTGCGTGTGGAATGGAAGACCTCCCACCACGCGCCGATGAAGAAGGGGCCTCGGAGCGCTCCCGACCAGCGCCCACCATCTTTCAACACCTGCCATGACAAAGAGTAAACGAAATTAGTACAACATAAAAAAATACCGACATGAATAATAATATGTATATCACTTATGTATCATCATTAAGTAAAACATAAAAAATTGAATACCGCGGCGGCCCGGTGGAGGGGGAGGCCGCGACGGCGGCCCGGTTGAGGGGGAGGCCACGCAGGGGAGGGGAGGGGGCGGCTGGCCGGCGTGGAAGGGGCGCCGCAGGGGAGGGGTGTGGGGTGACGGGGCGAGGGGGCGGCGGCGGGCTGTGGGGCGATGGGGCAAGGGGGCGGCGGGTGGTCCGGGCGACGGGGCGAGAGGCGGTGGGTGGGCGGGTGGTGTCGGCGGGTGGTGGGGGTGGCGGCGGGTGGCTGGTGGCGGGTGGCGGTCCAAAGAGCACCTTGTACATATTCTTCTTCTTCTTCTTCTTCTCCCCTCCTCTTCTTCTCCTCCTCCACTTTCTTCTTCTTCTTCTCCCCTCCTCTTCTTCTCCTACACTTTCTCCTTCTTCTTCTTCTTCTTCTTCTTCTTCTTCCCCTTCTACATATTCTTCTTTTCTTCTTCTTCTTTTTTCATCTTTTTTCTACTTCTTTTAATTATATGACTAATTATCTAAAACCCATGCACTAAATCTAAAACTAACACATATATATCTAGCACTAAACCTAACACTAACAATTAAACAGCAAAAAATAGAAAAAAAACTCACCAGACTGCGGTGGCGGGCGGCGACGCCGGGGTGGTGGGGCGCCGGGCCGGCGGGGTGGTGGGGCGACGGCATGGGGTGGGGGCGGCGGGTGGCGGGGGCGGCGGGTGGTGGGGGTGGCGGCGGGTGGCGGGGGCGGCTGGTGGGTGGCGGCGGCGGCGGCAGGTGGTGGGGGTGGCTGGTGGGGGTGGCGGCGGGTGGCGGGGGCGGCGGCACGGGTGGGGGCGGCGGTGGGTGGCGGGGGCGGCGGCAGGGGGTGGGGGCGGCGGCGGGCGGCGGGGCGGCGGCGTGGTGGCTCGGGGAGGAGAGAGGAGAGAAACAGAGAGATGGATCCAGGGCAGGGTGGGTCTCGCCGTTAGGTAGGTTAGTTCTTTGCCGTCCGCCAAACCTTTGCCGTCAGCTTTTTTTCCTCTGTGCCGTCCACTAGCTGACGGCAACTCTGCCTATGTTGTCTCAACATAGCCGGTCCCAAGCCCGGGTAAAGGAGGAGGGTTGTGATAGGCTTGGCGAGCCAACGTAAAAACTCAGCCACTCTTATGGAGATGAAACCCAAAGCCTACCCCAACTTGTTTGGGACTAAAGGATTGTTGTTGTTGTTGTTGTTGTTGTTGTTGTTGTTGTTGTTATTGCCGTCCGCTAGCTGACGGCAAAGAGGGGGGACATGAAGTTTTTTTAATTAGCTCGTTAGTGGGGACCACCACCCTCTTTGCCATCTGCTAGCTGACGGCAAAGATTCTTTGCCGTCCGCTAGCTGACGGCAAAGAGTAGGCAGATGGCAAAGACCGTTCTTTGCCATCTGCCTACTCTTTGCCGTCCGTTTTCTGCAAGCGGACGGCAAAGACCTTCTTTGCCGTCAGCTAGCGGACGGCAAAGACTTGGCAGACGGCAAATTAGCTAATTCCAGTAGTGTTAAGGTATAATTTACTTATTCCACATGCATTGCTCTAGCTGCATGTGGGCTTTTTCCGCTTCTGCACTCGAATCTAGGTGTTGGATCAAATAGGAAAGTAGTGGGTAAACTTGTATAGCATGAATCTAGGACGTGGTTCAAAGAGGAAAGGAATGGGGGAAATTAGTGAGGAAAGTTGTATAGCATGAATCTAGGACGTGGTTCAAAAAGGAAAGGAAGGGGGAAAGTTGTGGGGAAAGTTGTATAGCATGAATCTAAGACGTGGTTCAAAGAGGAAAGGAATGGGGGAAAGTAGTGGGGAAAGTTGTATAGCACGAATCTAGGACGTGGTTCAAAGAGGAAAGGAAGGGAGGAAAGTACTAGTACAGACTGGCTATCCAGCACCTACGTTGGTCGAAAAGGGAAAACAATGACAAACGTAGTACGCCCATCTATAACAAACTGATCTTTTTGTTTTGGGGGACAAGGCTGTAGAGTTTGAGAAGGACTAGATTTGCTGCGCTCACATAGGGAAAGGTGTCTAAAGATAATAAAACTGGGACCAACACAAATATGCTCCTTGGTTGTTTGTTCTTTGTTGCAACAGACTATGCATCACCCCTTCATACATCGGTAGATGCACATGGTGCTGGTGCGTCCACTGTCCCGTGCAACTCTTTAGCTGTTGTTAATCTAAGGCCCTGTTTGGTTAAAAAGTCCCTAGTCCCTACCTGCTTGGTTGCAGGGACTAAACATGGACTAGAGGTTATTAAATGACATGCTAAAAGACCATGTTACCCCTAGTAATGAACTAATAGAGACAAGGTGCAATGCGGTGCAGGGGCAACTGTTGGAAAAAGTCCCAAAAAGACTCTCCCTCGGGGTCTTCTTTCTTTAGTCCCAAATGCCCACTTTTAGTCCCTAAAAGTCCCTCCTGTTTGGTTTAGATGGGACTAACACGGACTTTTTTTAGTCCCTACACCAAAAAGTCCTTGTAAACAAACACCCTCTAATAATGCCGCTGGAAAATTGATGCAATGCCACAGTTAAAAGGAAATTACACGTTTAACGAATTTTATAATTAATATAATCTCTCTGTTAATATTAATCAATGCCACCGTTTGAGAAATGCTACTGTCTTGATTTCTTTCCCATTTAGATAAGTTAGATGCTTCTTTTTGTTGGCTTCTGTGTCATCCACCGTTATTGACCACTAGTTGTTTCCTTTGCACCTCTGTGTAAACAGGGTTATCTACTTCACCTCATTGCTATTGTGACCTTTTGTTCCACTACACAAAACACTTTTGTTTTAAGAGTGTTTTGTGCAGTTCAACCAAAATGTCACACCGACAACATTGCTTGATTGCTTGATCTTAGTGGAACTGCACTGTCGGATGTGGGGTTCCGGCAAACCCTTAAGGTTCGAACACTGGGGTGCGCGCGAAGTCTCTCCCTCCTACCGATCTACGGTCTAGCTCGCTAAGATCTTGCGGATGAACTCGACGAACTCGCAACACAGAAAGACACGAGGTTTATACTGGTTCGGGCCATTGTTGTGGTGTAATACCCTACTCCAGTGTGGTGGTGGTGGATTGCCTCTTGGGCTGATGATGAACAGTACAAGGGAAGAACAGCCTCCTGAGGTTGAGGTGTTCTTGTGCTTGTGTAGTAGAGAATGATCTGAGCTGGTTCCGGATCCCCCCTCCTATTGTGGTGGCTAGTCCTATTTATAGAGGCCCTAGTCCTCTTCCCAAATATCGAGCGGGAAGGGAGCCAACAACGGCGGGCAAATTTGAAGGGGGACAGCTAGTACAAGCTATCCTGACAAAAGCGGTCTTCGGCTGCGAAAAGCCCTGGGGTGACGCCGTCTTGGGCTCCACGATGACCTCCGCCTTGCCATCCTCCTGGTCTTGGTCTTGTTGCACCAATATGGCAACCTTTGTCTGATGCCTCGGTACTCTTCGCCTGCGCTGGCCTCCTTAGCACCAAAGAGGAAATAAGGACACTACGCGCACCGGCGCCCGCCTAGCACCCGCCTGGTACCATTCGTCATGGCTCACGTCACGAGAGCCTCATGAGGTTTGCGCTGCCTTGGTATCTCCGCTCCTCGTGAGCCTGCCTGGCTAGGCCACTCCAGAGGAGGTCTTGCGTCGTCCGCCTCGCGAGGCTTGGACCCTCGCGAGGGTCTTGGGTGTCTTGTTGACAAAGATGGGCCGTACGGCCTGCTGCTTGGCCACGCTGTGGGCCGCAGGCAGGCAAGTCTGGGGACCCCCGTTCCCAGAACGCCGACAGTAGCCCCCGGGCCCAAGGTGCGCTCAGGCTTGGCTTCGCGGCGAAGGCAAGGGTCAAGTTCGGAGCACCGCGGGCCCCAAAAGCCTGCGGCCTCGGTCGACGCGTGGCGGTTGATTGGACGTGGCCGTCTCCGCTTCCCCATGCTACCTCGGCAACTGCACGACTGGACAAGTCCCCGCGACATGCTAGGAAAACCATCATTACCTGCGATCGTGGGAGACGCCGGTTGGCCTTCTCTTACTATAAATGGGGAGGGGGCGGAGCCCCCGTTGCCCATCTCTTCCTCGCTTGCTTGCTTCTTCGTCCATGCTCCACTGCTGACAACAATGGCGCCCATCAGAAGGTTTTCCGCCGAAGAGAAAGGAAAAGCTCCCCGTGATGATCCAGGACCACTTCCACCGAAGAAGAGGTCGATCCATCGCCGTGACGAAGCGGCGATGCAGGTGGTGACGAGGCCTTGGTGCGAGCGGCCTCCTCCGGGGTACCCGCTACCCTTGTACGCCCGAGCCGAGGGCTCAGGAGGTCGGAGCGACGAGCAGCGCCGCCCATGCCGTGTCCGGGGTCGCCGCGCCACGGCGACGCGTGCCGTTGCTCCTGGGGTCCATGCCGCGGACTCCTCGCGCGAGTTGGTGCTGTGGGCGCCGATGCCTCCAAGCTCCTAGATTTGCTTCCCGCGGTTCTTCTCCGACGTGATGCCGCCGAGGGGGCCTCTCGAGCTCTGGCTGCAGCGCGCCGACTGCAGCGCTCCAGCGACCGGGGCGGAGATCGAAGCGGTCCCACCGGCAAGATCTTCATGACTCGCGGCTGGGGCGAGATCGCACAGGTCTGCTGTGCGAGGGGAGCCCTCGCGATCCACTTCGAGTACGACGGCGCCTCCACGCTCTTCTTCAAGGTCTTCGACGCCGAGGGCCGCCGCCTGGAGTTCTGCCCTGGGGAGGAGCGCCAGACCGTCGTGCGCTCCGATCGCGGCTACTCCAGCAGTAGTAGCCCCTGGGAGTCCAGCAGCTCTCCTGAGCTTTATGAGACTCTGGAGACGAGCGACGACAGCTACGTGCCCCCGAGCTCTCGCCGCGCTCGGAGCAGGGCTGCGGCGTCCGGCCGTCGCTGCCGATGATCTGGATGGGGTTGGCGCCGGCCTCCCATGGCCCACTGTTGATGATGGCGTCTGCCACGGAAGGGTGTAGATAGGATTCCCCTTAGTATCAGCTTTTGTTTCCTTCGAAGGATCATGAATCACCCCGTGGGGGCATGTAAGGGTCTGTACTGTCTTTGGTGCTTATCTTCCTTGTTATGAAAACTTGGTGAATGCATGTCCCGTTAAGGCTTGGTCCCTCCTTTCCTCGCGATGGCTTGTTGCTCTATGCTGACAGGTCCCGGTCCCCAGGCAGGCTACAACCGTCGCTGGTATGCCAGGTCACGTGCCGTGGTCAAGGCCAGGAGGTGTGCGGCCCGAGGTCCAGTAAGAGTCCCTGAGGCGCGATGCTCAGGAGGTCCCCCTTAGCGCTCAAGCAGCCATGGTAAGGCAAGAAAGGAAAACGACTTGGCCGCAATGGGGCTGCGACATGGCATGAGGGAACATTAGGCCCAGATATTTAGACGATCTTAGGGCGAAACTTATCTTGCTAACTTCGCGGCGATTCCTGATGTCGCGCTAGGGCTGTGCGCCAACTCGTGCGGCGTAGCCAGGTCGGCCCATACGAGTTCCCTTCTCCTCATGCTCCCCTTAGTGCTCTACGTCCTCAGGTCCCGGCCCTCGAGCAAGCTCAGCCGCCGCTGGTATGCCAGGTTGCGATGCCGTGGTCAAGGCCAGGGGGTGAGGGTTGGAGAGCCAGTAAAAGCTCCTGAGTCGCGATGCTCAGGAGCCCCCCTTTTAACGTGCAAGCGAATTGCACAAGAGAAAAAGAGACTCGCGGTGCCTCCTGCTATCCTTCCCTCGGGATCCCTGTGAGCAGGCACAAGAAGGAACATGGTTTGCCGTTACAGCTGTCATCCTGCCGCTAGTTGCTCTAGATGAGGTGAAGGCACTGAGGGCCTGGTGAGGTGACGTGCGCGGGGCGCTCCGCGAGCCAGAGCTCGACCGCTCAGATTTGTCGACATGGCAGGGACGGACCCATGCACCAGCGTTGTGCCTGTGTGGAGGCCCCGAGGGAGGCGATGATTAGGCAGGCGGTAGCAGTTGGCAGGTTAAGCATGTATAGCAGATCAACTTGGATAAATGCAGGAAGATACACGCCACCGGGTCTGGCCCGAGCGGCTTAGGGATGATGCAGCCCGAGGGGCGCCCCCAGCAAGGTAAGCTAAAGACTTAAGCAAAAGGGATACATGCAATAGGGACGGACCCGTGTGGCCTGGGAATAATGCAGCCCGAGGGGCGCTCCCAGCTTAAACGAACTTGGAAGATGTCACCTGGTTCTGTAGATGAAGTAGAGTTGGTGCATCTGAAGTCGCGCGTTGAAGGAATGGCTCCTCATGAGCCACCGGGGCCCTAAGCCTCGGGAGGCTCTGGAGGTTCAGGAGGTTCCCTGAAGACCGTCTCCATCTCCTCCAGGAGGGCGTGGAACCTGGCCTCCTGAGACGCCAGGGATCGCCGCATGTCGCGCTGGTAGGCCGACGCCATGCTTGGCAAGCCGAAAGGCATGCGAACGTAGCTGTGTGGTGGGCCCTGGCAGCGGCCCACACGCGATGGCCAGAAGCGCTCCTGAGATTCGGCCCTGTTGAGCCCTGGGACGTCGACGCAGACACGCAGCCCGGCATCCTCGCCTGGATGGGGAGCTGCGCCTTGTGAGCGGCTGTGACCGCGCATGGCTCTTGCTTCTTGCAGTTCCTGGGTGGTCTTGGTGATGAACTCCTGGGTGGTGGGCACTCCTTGCCCTGTGCTCTCCCGAGGAAGGTGTGCCGGGAGGCATGCTTACAAGTGGTGCCCAAGCGCCTCCCTCGTGAGGTTGGCAAGGTCTGAGGCTCTCCAGAAGAGAGCCCCCGAGTTCTGCCTGAGGAGGGCGCCATGCATGCTTTCCTATGCGATGGAGGGAGGCGCCCCTGGAGCGGGTGCTGATCCTGACGAGGCTCCTGCCACGACGCCATCTTCTTGGGGTCCTGTGTGGCGCGGCAGCTTCTTCTTGGGGATGGTCTCCGGAGGGCCTTCACTTCTGCTGTCGGGGTCGTCGATTGCTGCGGCTTGAAAGGCGCGCTCAAGGGAGCACACCGCATCCCTCTCTTCACACGGGACCGTGATGATTCCTCCGCTTCCTGGCATCTTGAGAACGTTGTAGCCGTGATGAGTGACTGCCATGAACTTGGCCAGGGCTGGATACCCGAGGATGGCATTGTACGGCAGGCGGATGTGCGCGACGTCAAAGTTGATGAGCTCGGTGCGATAGTTCTTGCGCTCCCCGAAGGTGACAGTGTCACGACCGTATTTTTGAGATAATAATTTCCCAGAAAAACGGCCTTGTGCCCATCAGCCCCAGGATTACTGTTAGCTGATGAGGCACCAACTTGATACAAGAATTCCAAGCAAGGTACAAAAAAATGTAGTACAAGACCATTTAGGCCTAGGAGTACAACACTTGGTTTCTAGTGGTTGAGGGCGGAAGCGGTTGGGTACATCTGCGTCTATGGGGCTCCATTTCCCACAAGAACAGCTGACCAGGATAACTCCTATCTTCGCGAGGCTGCAAATGTCAACACGTAGGTTCCGAGGTTGTCACCGCGATGCTTATCTCCAAGCGAGGAATCTGGCCAAGACAATAGCCAGGGACAAGCCAGTGAGTACGTTTGAATGTACTCGCAAACATTAAGAACACGGGTATAAAATATCAAACATGCTCCAGATTATTATGTGATCACACATCTGTCACGAAATATACGAAAAACCATGATGCACACATGTGGTTATAAATAATCCAAAGTAAAGTACTGGGTGCCAAATGAGGGTCTGAAAGACTCCTCGAGCGGAAACTGCAAGAATAGTAATACTGGTGCCAAACGAGGGTCTGAATGACACCTCGAGAGGAAACTGCAAGAATAATAATACTGGTGCCAAACGAGGGTCTGAATGACTCCACGAGAGGAAACTGCAAGAATAATAATGCCGCAGTCGGGCGTCTAAACGACACCACAGAAAGGGCTTATAACAGGTAAATGAACAACAAGCATGCTGCAGTCGGGCGTCTGAGCGACACCATAGAAAGGGCTTATAAGATAATAATCACAGTGAATATCCAGGGGGTAGAACCATCCCAGGGATACTCAAAAAAAACATAATGTAAATGGTTAGTCCAAAATAATGAAGATCACAATCCATGTGTGCCACAATCATAAACAATATTTAGTACAGTTGCTTCTCCATCCGAAAACCGATAATATGGTCTAGTCGAAACGTATCTCCATCCGAATACCGTTACTGAGCTCTAGCTAATTCGTTCTCCATCCGAAAACCGTCACTGAGTTCTAGTTAAACCGTTCTCCATCCGAATACCGTTACTAGTTTCAACTCAGACTGTGGTCTTTACTCAAGAACATGACTATCCAACAGGATATATCCTCTGCAGAGGGAGTACCATTTTCCCACGAGTAACGGGTTTACTTAGTCCATCGAGACTAATTCCGTCTATGGTCTTTTAATTGAAAACACGCCTGACCTGCACACACCAGCTTAACTCACCGGTGTCTGGAATCACCCACGACACCTGCCAAGCAAAACTCTAAGTGGGGAGGCTACAACCTCGACGTAGCATGGGATCAAAATTTCTATTCGCGCGCTCTAAGGGGGTGCCCCCCCTCGGTCCCAACCGGAAACACCCATGCCCCCTGACCAAGTGGCATGCCTACCGGAGGCCTCCGGTATCTTCCACTATGGCCCCTCTGTACGGTGTGTGCTTTGGTAAGGGGTTGACAACTTACTGAACCATACCCTGTCCCCTGCAGGGACAAGTGGTGGTACCAACAAATAAGGAAGCTATTGATCAAGACTCGATCTACAACCGACTCAGGTGGTCCAAGAATCCTCCAACAATATTACCACTAGTGAAATAAATCACCACTCCTCGAGCCTCACCATGCCATACCGGGCATACTCGTCTCGACGAGGGACTAGGGACAAGCTCGTGTCTACCCAAGACCACGACTTTCCCGGCTTCCTACCGGTATGCATGAGAAGCTCACGAGGATGATCCAAATCATTAGTGTATCCATTGCTGACCACAAAACAACTCCAAAGTGTACTCATGAACGAGACTATTTCGATACATAAAGCAACGCATACTCCAAGTCAAAAGGTGTTGTGATCGTATCAAAACACCACAACAAAATATTATGCCAGAGTTCAGAAATGCTTGCCTTCAAGAGTATGCAAAGGATGCACTTATTGGAAGCTTTCCCTTTTCTCCAAAATCCTATTTTGCAAAATATACAAATAACAAATATTTCAAACACAGTACCAAAAGTTGTCTCAAATATTTTTGAAATAAATCTTAAAATAAACTAGATGAAATTTGAGAGAGGTAGGAAAAAGAATCAACTCTTTTGGAGTTTTATTTTAAAAGTTATAGCCAGTCAAAGTTTGGTCAAACTCTGTTTTTTAAATAAAACCAGAAAAGAAAACGATTCAGAAGAAATACGCTTTCGCAGTCGAGGAGACGCACTCGGGAGTTTGCGCCTTCACTTAAACAGAGAGAGGACGGCCGCGCGGGTCACTGACAGTGGGTCCAGAGGGCCCACTGGTCAGGTTTGACCGTTCTTCCCTCCTTCTCCTCTCTTCTGCCCGACGGGAGCGAGGCTCCGGCGATCGCCGTCGACGAACGGCAGCACCTCACGGGCATCCAAGGGCGTGGATGGAACGGCTAGACCGAGGCGGTCCCCTAGGTGGTTGTTGGGTCGTCGGAGGTGGAAGGAGTCGCCGGCGGCGAGCTCCGCGGCGGAGAGAGGCTACGGTGGCGAAGTGCTTTTTGTGCTCCGGTGGTCCCCGATCGTAGTTGGGTAGCTGGGCAGCTCCGCAAGGACCAGAGGGAGCTACTGGTGGTGCTGGTTGGGCGAAAGGGTGGCTGGTTGCGACGAATCGCACCGGAGCTTAGCGGCGGCCGAACTGGCCGGAGTTGGAGAGGACGGTCCTCTCCGGTCAATCTACTGCTAGGGGAGCTCTACGGGGAGGGTCTGATGTCGCCTGAGTGCTCGGAGAGGCTCGGGGTTCCCTTTAAATAGGCGCTTGAGGCTGGCTCCCGCGGTGGCCGAGGATAAGATCGCCGGCGACCACTTTCCTGTAGTGGCAGGGCATCGTGGCGGCGACGAAAGCGTTCCGACGAGCATGAGGATAAGCACGAGCTATTCCCAGGGGCAGCTGGCGCGCTGGCGTGGTTTGGGCGGTGCCGAACATGGCAGAGGCCACTGCCGACGCCGGCGTGCCGCCAAGGGCGCGGCCAGCGGCGCAGCAGGGCGCCAGAGATGCCGTGGAGCAGGGAGCGGGCTAGTGCGCGGTTCAGCGATGCAGTAGGGGCCAGGGACGGGTCGCGTCGAGTGCGGCAGTGCGGCGTGTCGGCTCAGTGCGCGCGCGTGCAAAACGTGCGCTCTGGGCGCGCCCAGAGCACGCACGGCACCTGCTCGACGAAATGCCAGTGCGATCTAGAGCGCGAGGGTGGAGCTGGCACAGAACAGAACAAGGGTAGGGGTGGCTAGGAGTTCAGTGGACAAGGTTGCTGGGTCAGAGGAACAATATCACAGTGCAAACAAAGAACTCATGCCAAAACAGACTGTGCACACCAGGTGTTCGACAGAATGCCAGATGCACTTAGGCAACTCTTGGAGTGGCCAAAATCTCCAGATCAGGGTCTCTTTAGATGCAGGAGATGATGGTAAGATCACTTGGGCAAAACCAGAAACTTGTTAGTGCAAGTTTTGCAAAACTCCAGTTTTGGACAGAAAGAAAAAGGGTTTAAAGCATGCACTTCAAACCTCCAATGAGCCCAATCTCCTGGACTTAAGAGTTTGGAGGGAGGGCTACAAGTAGGAAAAAGCTCAGGGTTACTAGAGCAAGGAAAAATAAGGTTGCAGTACAAATCACCAATTTGGACCAGAATGCAAAAGAGGTTGATCCACTCAAATTTTTCAAAGAACATCACTGGGTTTTTGCTTGAAGATGAATTGTATGCATCCACTGACATCTCCAAACACTTGGAAGAATTTTTAAAGAAATATTTAAATGGGTTGTAGTGCAAAAGTGCCTACTGGACCAGATTGGAAAAGTTGGTGTAGAGCTCAAAATCTCCAATGGCCAGAAGGTATTTTTGCATAAAAGTGATGTGGAAACATCACATGACATCCCCAAATTTTGGTGGAAATTTTAAATGCATTTGTCAAATGGTTGTAGTGCAAACAGGCTCCAAATGCAAAAGAAATCATTTTAAAGGAAGAAAGCTTTGAGGAAATAAATCTTGCAAAATTTAAATCCACTGATGAGGAATTGTTTTATAAAAGAGAGTATTCAAGTCCAATAATACTTTTGAAGGTTTTTTCCCACTAGAGGCAAAAATCCAAAATCACAAAAGGTAAAACTTGACAAAATGGAAAAGTTTTATTTCTTGGCAACATTTTAATAGATAAAACAAGGCCAAAATTTTGGGGTGTCACAACACTACCCCCCTTAAGAAAAATCTCGTCCTCGAGATTTGTTAAAAGCTGTTTTGGACAAGAACTGTTTTGAAATAAATTTGTTTTTATCAAAGAAATCCTTCAATTGCACAAAAACAAAACGGCTACAGTGAGAGGGCAATAAGTGGTGTAAAACCACAGTGTGGTACACTGGCGTAGTGTGGAAAAATCCACGGTTAGGGAAAACGAGATATTTCTACGCGGATACAGTAATTTAGAATAAATTCTAAATTACTAAAATACGCTGGTCGCACCCGAGAGCACAGTGCTCTCTTTGGCTGACTGGTGGACCCAGGGCCCACTGTCGGCCTCTTCTCCTACCTCTGGCTCTCTCTTCTCTCTCGCGCGTTCTCCCGCGCTTCCTCCACCGGCGATGCCTAGCTCGTAGGGCATCGAGGCCGTACCGTGGTAGTGCGCGGCGTGCTAGCTGCCGGTGCAGCGTGCACTCACCTCGCGGGCCAGGGCGCTGTCGGCACTGCTCGCGGACTCGCCTCCGAACACCGGCGGTCGAGCGACGAGTGGCGCTGGTGGACCTCGCCCACCGTACACCGATCTCGGGCTATAAAACGATCGCGGTGCTCCTCTCTTCTTCCTCACACCTGGCCTTGCTTCCACTTCTCCTTCCTTCTCCTCCATTGCTGCTAGCAGGAGCTCGAGCCGAGGCTCTAATGGCGGAGGCAATGCCGGACTGGTATGTGGTCCTGGTGTGTGGAGGCTTGGCGGTGCTGCTGGGGTTCTCCGTGCTCCTGTGCGCGATGATCCTGGATGATCGTCGTGATGCTGCCGCACGAGTGTTAGCTCTCCGCGGTGGCGGCGATCATCTGGATTAGGCGCGGCATCGGGGCTGACTGCTGTCGGTGTGCTGGGGCAGCTCGCGCTCGAATGAACACTCACAAACCTCTCTTGCTGAGATTGTGGCGTCCTCGAGGGTGGTTAGGTAGGCGCAAAAATGTGCTCGAGGATTTGTAACAGTGCTCGAGGTCGAGTGGTGGCGGCTGAGAGTTTGCTGTTACGATGCTGCGTGGAAAAAAAAATCTATGCCGTGAAAATGTATACGCGGTAGTGACTCAGGGAAAGAAAACTCCTCGAAAACATTTTGTGTGAGAAAAGGAAATAATTAAACAAAACTAACAGCGGTAAAACTGCTCACATACAGGAACCAAAGAAAATCGGACCTGTCGCACAAATTTTTTACGAACATACTGCAACACATAAATACAGGTACTGGGACAATAAATACATCGGAGGCGTTTACAAAGAAAACGGTAAAAAGACAGGGTCCTGAGAAAACGCCTCTGGCACTGGGGCACACTCCTCTTCTATCGGGGGAAGCGGGTTGACCAGTCGATGAATGCGCCCATCTTGGTCAGGCCTCAGTGGTCTGCCAATAGCGATCCGAGGATTTAAATCAGCGAGGCTCTGGAGATAACCCATTACCCGCTGAGTTAAACGCTCCTGAGCGATAACGTACTGGGCAAGGTTGGCCAGTACTGGATCTCTCTCAATGCGCCCACCGGGAAAAGATGCAACTTCTCCGGGTGCTGCACGACTCGGAAAATAATAGTATCCTCGCTCGCTGGCATAGGGTACTGCGAATCGAAGACGAGTGAGCGCCTCGTACGCAGCAGCTTCTATAGCCATATGCGGAGTCGGCATGGATTTCCCCACGAAGGAGACTTCCGTGGGATCTTGGTTTGGGTATGCGGGAGGGATGTGCACCACTGCCCAATATTTCGAGGTGGATGGAGTGATCCTCGATTTGAGCAACTCGTACTGGGGTGGATGGGTGGCACTCATAGTACTGCAGGTAAAGTCCCACAATAATTTGACAAAACTGCCGGGGGTTGCGTCTGGGGTTCTCAAATAAATACTGGGGGTCGACATGGCAAGGAATGGCTGTGAGTGCTGCGCACAAAGGTGAGGGGTGCTCGGCAAGGTCACGAAGTGGCCTTTATATAGCACCGGGGCTGGGATTAATCACTGGAGGAAAGGTGACTGGATGCCGATCCTGTTCTCGGGTCAAAACCACAGATATACCTATCACATAAATGTGACGCATTACTGTGGGTGCTGACGGGGTTGGTCTAGGTAGCTGCGCCCGAAATATAAAAATGCAACTGTACGCCAACGTACACATGCATAGCTACTACTCCAAAAATAAGAGCGCTCAAACAGACAGCATGTAACAAAAGCGATACAAGGCCACACATTACAAAGCGTAGGAAAACTAAGGCTCGATACAACTTTGAGCGACTTAGTCTACTTCGTTAATGTCTAAGTGGGCTGGCCTTGCGGACGCCGATGCTTCTCCACGGTTCTCACCGTCGGGATTTGCTGGCTGAGGCTGAGGTGCTGCAGGGTCGGGGAAATGGTGATGACCATCGCGGGGGTTGTTGGCCACAATCCCGTTGGAATGGGTTCCCAAAAGGCGACGAAGCGCTTCTGGGGTCACCAAAGTGCTCTGGTTGAGGGCTGGCGCAGACCTCAAGGGATCGATCGGGTGTCCGAACAGCACGACTGGGTTGTCGGCGTCGGGCTCCGCTTCTCTCCTTGCCGGGGTTCGACGAACCAGTTCTCCACGAGCTGCGATCAGATCAAGAGTGACCTGATCGAACAGTTGCTCTAGTGCGCTTACATAGCGCACCAGATGTAACAGCGCAGGATCGGTCTCGTGGTCTCCGTTGGCAACCTAGGGCGGCCTACCATACCCGTCACGACTGGGGTAGTAGTAGAACGAGCGACAGTTAACTCTGGGCGACAAGTGCCGGAGTTGAACTATAGCTTCGCGGGCTGCCAGTTGGATGGCTTGTGGCTCAAAGGAAGTTGTCCTTCCAGTGAACCTGTAGGGGCGTTCTGGCGACAGACCCCTACCGTAGATGTGCACAGTGGCCCAGTACTGACGGCTCTCACCGTACATGGGTCCCTGGTACACAACATACTCAGGAGGCTCCTCTAACGCATAGGCACGGCGGGTGAGGTTTGCGAGTACGGTCACAAAACCTCCAAGGTTGGTTGCTGTGGTCTCGTTGTGAACAATGGGACCAGGCATCGTGGCTTGGTTTGGGGAAAGAGGCTGGGCTGTGATTGAGGCTAGCGTGCCCTTTTTATAGGGAAAGGGGACGGAGTCTTCCTCCGCACGCTTGTGATAGAGACGGGTTGGGTGTCGGTCACTGGCGCGTGATCGACGGGCTAGGCTGATAGGTTGGGCACCGTCCGCCGAAAGGGCGTCGGGTCACTGTGGAGCTATCTTACGCGGGAAGCTTGACCGGGGTTAGGCTAAGGTCTAGCGGTTTGGGTTAACCTAGGTTTATTGACTTGGCTAAGATAGGATTAGCTAATGGTTAGCCTGGCTCTGATACCAAGTCTGTCACGACCGGATTTTTGAGATAATAATTTCCCAGAAAAACGGCCTTGTGCCCATCAGCCCCAGGATTACTGTTAGCTGATGAGGCACCAACTTGATACAAGAATTCCAAGCGAGGTACAAAAAAATGTAGTACAAGACCATTTAGGCCTAGGAGTACAACACTTGGTTTCTAGTGGTTGAGGGCGGAAGCGGTTGGGTACATCTGCGTCTATGGGGCTCCATTTCCCACAAGAACAGCTGACCAGGATAACTCCTATCTTCACGAGGCTGCAAATGTCAACACGTAGGTTCCGAGGTTGTCACCGCGATGCTTATCTCCAAGCGAGGAATCTGGCCAAGACAATAGCCAGGGACAAGCCAGTGAGTACGTTTGAATGTACTCGCAAACATTAAGAACACGGGTATAAAATATCAAACATGCTCCAGATTATTATGTGATCACACATCCGTCACGAAATATACGAAAAACCATGATGCACACATGTGGTTATAAATAATCCAAAGTAAAGTACTGGGTGCCAAACGAGGGTCTGAAAGACTCCTCGAGCGGAAACTGCAAGAATAGTAATACTGGTGCCAAACGAGGGTCTGAATGACACCTCGAGAGGAAACTGCAAGAATAATAATACTGGTGCCAAACGAGGGTCTGAATGACTCCACGAGAGGAAACTGCAAGAATAATAATGCTGCAGTCGGGCGTCTGAGCGACACCACAGAAAGGGCTTATAACAGGTAAATGAACAACAAGCATGCCGCAGTCGGGCGTCTGAGCGTCACCACAGAAAGGGCTTATAAGAGAATAATCACAGTGAATATCCAGGGGGTAGAACCATCCCAGGGATACTAAAAAAAACATAATGTAAATGGTTAGGCCAAAATAATGAAGATCACAATCCATATGTGCCACAATCATAAACAATATTTAGTACAGTCGCTTCTCCATCCGAAAATCGATAATATGGTCTAGTCGAAACGTATCTCCATCCGAATACCGTTACTGAGCTCTAGCTAATTCGTTCTCCATCCGAAAACCGTCACTGAGTTCTAGTTAAACCGTTCTCCATCCGAATACCGTTACTAGTTTCAACTCAGACTGTGGTCTTTACTCAAGAACATGACTATCCAACAGAATATATCCTCTGCAGAGGGAGTACCATTTTCCCATGAGTAACGGGTTTACTCAGTCCATCGAGACTAATTCCGTCTACGGTCTTTTAATTGAAAACACGCCTGACCTGCACACACCAGCTTAACTCACCAGTGTCTGGAATCACCCACGACACCTGCCAAGCAAAACTCTAAGTGGGGAGGCTACAACCTCGACGTAGCATGGGATCACAAAATTTATAACGCGCGCACACTAGGGGAGCTACCCCCCTCGGCTCCAGCCGGAAACACCCATGCCCCCGGACCAGGTGGCATGCCTACCGGTGGCCTCCGGTATCTTCCACCATGGCCTCTCTGTACGGTGTGTGCTTTGGTAAGTGGTTGACAACTTACTGAACCATACCCTGTCCCCTGCAGGGACAAGTGGTGGTACCAACAAATAAGGAAGCTATTGATCAAGACTCGATCTACAACCGACTCAGGTGGTCCAAGAATCCTCCAACAATATTACCACTAGTGAAATAAATCACCACTCCTCGAGTCTCACCATGCCATACCGGGCATACTCGTCTCGACGAGGGGCTAGGGACAAGCTCGTGTCTACCCAAGACCACGACTTTCCCGGCTTCCTACCGGTATGCATGAGAAGCTCACGAGGATGATCCAAATCATTAGTGTATCCATTGCTGACCACAAAACAACTCCAAAGTGTACTCATGCTCGAGACTATATCGATACATAAAGCTATCACATACTCCAAGTCAAAAGGTGTTGTGATCGCACCAGAACACCACAACAAAATATTATGCCAGAGTTCAGAAATGCTTGCCTTCAAGAGTATGCAAAGGATGCACTTTTTGGAAGCTTTCCCTTTTCTCCAAAATCCTATTTTGCAAAATATACAAATAACAAATATTTCAAACACAGTACCAAAAGTTGTCTCAAATATTTTTGAAATAAATCTTAAAATGAACTAGATGAAATTTGAGAGAGGTAGGAAAAAGAATCAACTCTTTTGGAGTTTTATTTTAAAAGTTATAGCCAGTCAAAGTTTGGTCAAATCTCTGTTTTTAAATAAAACCAGAAAAGAAAACGATTCAGAAGGAATACGCTTTCGCAGTCGAGGAGACGCACTCGGGAGTTATGCGCCTTCACTTAAACAGAGAGAGGACGGCCGCGCGGGTCACTGACAGTGGGTCCAGAGGGCCCACTGGTCAGGTTTGACCGTTCTTCCCTCCTTCTCCTCTCTTCTGCCCGACGGGAGCGAGGCTCCGGCGATCGCCGTCGACGAACGGCAGCACCTCACGGGCATCCAAGGGCGGGGATGGAATGGCTAGACCGAGGCGGTCCCCTAGGTGGTTGTTGGGTCGTCGCAGGTGGAAGGAGTCGCCGGCGGCGAGCTCCGCGGCGGAGAGAGGCTACGGTGGCGAAGTGCTTTTTGTGCTCCGGTGTTCCCCGATCGTAGTTGGGTAGCTGGGCATCTCCGCAAGAACTACGGGAAGCTACTGGTGGTGCTGGTTGCGACGGATCGCACCGGAGCTTAGCGGCGGCCGAACTGGCCGGAGTTGGAGAGGACGGTCCTCTCCGGTCAATCTACTGCTAGGGGAGCTCTACGGGGGGGGGGTCTGATGTCGCCTGAGTGCTCGGAGAGGCTCGGGGTTCCCTTTAAATAGGCGCTTGAGGCTGGCTCCCGCGGTGGCCGAGGATAAGATCGCCGGCGACCACTTTCCTGTAGTGGCAGGGCATCGTGGCGGCGACGAAAGCGTTCCGACGAGCATGAGGATAAGCACGAGCTATTCCCAGGGGCAGCTGGCGCGCTGGCGTGGTTTGGGCGGTGCCGAACATGGCAGAGGCCGCTGCCGACGCCGGCGTGCCGCCAAGGGCGCGGCCAGCGGCGCAGCAGGGCGCCAGAGATGCCGTGGAGCAGGGAGCGGGTTAGTGCGCGGTTCAGCGATGCAGTAGGGGCCAGGGACGGGTCGCGTCGAGTGCGGCAGTGTGGCGTGTCGGCTCAGTGCGCGCGCGTGCAAAACGTGCGCTCTGGGCGCGCCCAGAGCACGCACGGCACCTGCTCGACGAAATGCCAGTGTGGTCTAGAGCGCGAGGGTGGAGCTGGCAAAGAACAGAACAAGGGTAGGGGTGGCTAGGAGTTCAGTGGACAAGGTTGCTGGGTCAGTGGAACAATATTACAGTGCAAACAAAGAACTCATGCCAAAACAGACTGTGCACACCAGGTGTTCGACAGAATGCCAGATGCACTTAGGCAACTCTTGGAGTGGCCAAAATCTCCAGATCAGTGTCTCTTTAGATGCAGGAGATGATGGTAAGATCACTTGGGCAAAACCAGAAACTTGTTAGTGCAAGTTTTGCAAAACTCTAGTTTTGGACAGAAAGAAAAAGGGTTTAAAGCATGCACTTTGAAACCTCCAGTGAGCCCAATCTCCTGGACTTAAGAGTTTGGTGGGGAGGGCTACAAGTAGGAAAAAGCTCAGGGTTACTAGAGCAAAGAAAAATAAGGTTGCAGTACAAATCACCAATTTGGACCAGAATGCAAAAGAGGTTGATCCACTCAAATTTTTCAAAGAACATCACTGGGTTTTTGCTTGAAGGTGAATGGTATGCATCCACTGACATCTCCAAACACTTGGAAGAATTTTTAAGGAAATATTTAAATGGGTTGTAGTGCAAAAGTGCCCACTGGACCAGATTGGAAAAGTTGGTGTAGAGCTCAAAATCTCCAATGGCCAGAAGGTATTTTTGCATAAAAGTGATGTGGAACCATCACATGACATCCCCAAATTTTGGTGGAAATTTTAAATGCCTTTGTCAAATGGTTGTAGTGCAAACAGGCTCAAAATGCAAAAGAAAACATTTTAAAGGGAGAAATCTTTGAGGAAACAAGTCTTGAAATTTAAATCCACTGATGAGGAATTGTTTTATAAAAGAGAGTATTCAAGTCCAATAATACTTTTGAAGGTTTTTTTCCCACTAGAGGCAAAAATCCAAAATCACAAAAGGTAAAACTTGACTAAAATGGAAAAGTTTTATTTCTTGGCAACATTTTAATAGATAAAACAAGGCCAAAATTTTGGGGTTTCACAGACAGGCAGGCGGACCTGCCCTATCGGTGTGGTGGAACCGTCGGTCACTCCTGAGAAAGGCTTGGTTGGCTGGAGCTGCTCATATGGCACTTGGAGGTTGTCGAACGTGTCGACGGATAGGACGTTGAGCCCTGCACCGCCGTCGATGAGAGTCTTGGTGACTTGCACATTGCTGATGACCGGGGAGCACAGCATAGGGAGGGTGCCAGCGGTGGCTGCGCACTTGAGCTGGTCTGCCGAGTTGAAGGTGATGGCACATTGGGACCACCTGAGCGTGCGCGTGGCCTCGAGCTTGGGGAGCACCGCGTTTACCTCGCGAGCGAACTGTTTGAAGTTGCGCTGAGAGGCTGGGGCCTGGGCACCGCCCAAGATGCAGGTGATCGCACACGGCTCCTGGAAGCCTCCAGCCCCCTCGTCCTGGTGGTGGTCGTCGTTCCTTCTTGGTGGCGGCAGCGGAGGAAGTCCGGCGTTGCCCTGGGGGCGATCCTCACGAGGCAGGTTCCTCCAGGCGCCCTCGCGAGGTTGGTCCTGCCAGCGGTCCTCACGAGGCCGGTCGCGCCACTCCTAGCGCGGGCCACGGTCGTCCCAGCGTCCGCCTCCGCGTCCTCCTCCGCGGCTGTAGCCCCGGTCGTTGCGCTCGGGGCGTCGACCTTAGCGTCCTTCCCGTATGGCTCTGAGCTCTTGGCAGTCGCTGGTGTTGTGGGTCTTCAAGTTGTGGAAGGCGCAGAACGGTCGGCCGTTCTTGGATGACTCGGGCTGATCTCTGCCTCGCTTGGTGTCGGGCTCCGCTGCGAGCACCACTGCTCTTTGCGCTTCACGTCCTTGGCCTTGGCCTTCTTTTCCTCCACTCCCGCAACTGGCAGCTCAAGGAGAGATAGGCGCCCCTCCTCAGCTCTTGCGCACTTGGTCGCCAGGTTGAACAGCTCCTGAGATGTGCAAAGCTCCTCGTGGATAGCGAGCTCTTCCTTCATCTTGATGTCACGGACGCCGTCTGAGAACGCGGAGATGATGGCTTCGTCCGTGACCTTGGGGATCTTGAGGCGGGTGTTGTTGAAGCGCTGGATGTACTTCTGGAGGGTCTCTCCTGGTTGTTGCTTGATGCAGCGTAGATCACCCGCGGCCGGTGGGCGGTCGCGAGTGCCCTGGAACTTGGCGACAAAGCGGTCGCGCATCTTGTCCCAGGAGGAGATCGAGTCGTGCTGCAAGTTCAGGAGCCAGGAGCGGGCCCCATCCTTGAGAGCCATGGGAAACCAGTTCGCCATGACTTTTTCATTGCCGTTGGCCGCTTCGATGCTTAGCTCATAGAGCTGCAGGAACTCCGCGGGGTCGGCGGTGCCATCGTAGCGAGGAGGCAGATCTGGCTTGAACTTGCCTGGCCAGGCGACGCTACGCAGTTCGGGGGTTGAAGGCGCGGCAGCCGGCCGTGGTCGCCGGGGCCCGCTTCTGAGGTGGAGCTTGGTCTTGGCGAGGTCCGCGCTGCGCCACTGCAGGCGGCACGCGGTCTTGACGAGGTGGCGCGGGGAGCGCTGGTGCAGCTTCTCGCGGCCGCGGGATTTCTTGGCAGCTTCTTTCTTCACGCGCGGGTGCCGGGCGCGGTGGATCACGTTGCGGAGGCGCGCGCCTTGGTGCCAAGGCACCATCTTGGGGTTGAGATGGTGGAGGCATGCCATGAGCCCCGTCACCCGCGGCTGGATGAGGGGGAGGCAGAGAGTGGGACGGCGCCGGAGAGCCCCCTGGGGCGCGGACGAGCTCGGCGACGCGGTCGAGCCACTCCTCATAGAGGTCGTCGACGGGGCGGTAACGCATGAGCTCGTTCGCCGTGATGAGTGCGGCCCATGCCTCCATGGGAGCGCGGTGCGCGTGAGACGAAGAACCGGCAGGGGTAAGTGATGGAGTAGCGGTGCGGCCATCTTGCCGCACCGAAGGATGCAGCGAGGACGCCTGCTGCTCATTCCCCACCGGGCCGGTGGCAGCGTTGGCGGCGGGAGACGGAGAACGACGAGGTGGCCCGCCTACGGGAGCCGTCTGAGCGACGCGGGCGGAGAGGGCAGCCCGACGCTCAGCTCGAGCACGGCGGGCGTCCGCCATGGAAACGACGAAGCGTTGGAGCAACGAACTGATGGAAGGGAAACTATGGCACACCTCTACCTGGCGCGCCAAATTTCGGATGTGGGGTTCTGGCAAACCCTTAAGGTTCGAACACTGGGGTGCGCACGAAGTCTCTCCCTCCGACCAATCTACGCTCTAGCTCGCTAAGATCTTGCGGGCGAACTCGACGAACTCGCAACACAGAAAGACACGAGGTTTGTACTGGTTCGGGCCACCATTGTGGTGTAATACCCTACTCCAGTGTGGTGGTGGTGGATTGCCTCTTGGGCTGATGATGAACAGTACAAGGGAAGAACAGCCTCCTGAGGTTGAGGTGTTCTTGTGCTTGTGTAGTAGAGAATGATCTGAACTGGTTCCGGATCCCCCCTCTACTATGGTGGCTAGTCCTATTTATAGAGGCCCTGGTCCTCTTCCCAAATATCGAGCGGGAAGGGAGCCAACAACGGCGGGCAAATTTGAAGGGGGACAGCTAGTACAAGCTATCCTGACAAAAGCGGTCTTCGCCTGCGAAAAGCCCTGGGGTGACGCCGTCTTGGGCTCCACGATGACCTCCGCCTTGCCGTCCTCCTAGTCTTGGTCTTGTTGCACCAATATGGCAACCTTTGCCTGATGCCTCGGTACTCTTCGCCTGCGCTGGCCTCCTTAGCACCAAAGAGGAAATAAGGACGCTGCGCGCACCGGCGCCCGCCTGGCACCCGCCTGGTACCGTTCGTCATGGCTCACGTCACGAGAGCCTCGTGAGGTTTGCCTTGCCTTGATATCTCCGCTCCTCGTGAGCCCGCCTGGCTAGGCCACTCCAGAGGAGGTCTTGCGTCGTCCGCCTCGCGAGGCTTGGACCCTCGCGAGGGTCTTGGGTGTCTTGTTGACGAAGATGGGTCGTACGGCCTGCTGCTTGGCCACGCTGTGCGCCGCAGGCAGGCAAGTCTGGGGACCCCCGTTCCCAGAACGCCGACATGCACAAGAGGAGATCTTACTTCCTATCCGTGTTGGCAAATTTGGTTAAGATCTTCTTCTTGTGAGTTGTTTGAATACCGCGTCATGAGAGGTCGGTACTAGCCTTCTTTCACATGATTGTGCAGTGTGCTTTCATATGTTGTGCTACTTGTACGGTAATGTTGCTTGATTTTAGTGAACTGCACAAATGGAGACAAGACTTCCAATTTGTATGTGCACCGTAATATCCCATTGAGGTAAGATAAGGATATTTCAGAACTATTGGCCTGTATTTTGCCACTTTCATCAGAAAATTAATGTCCTTGTTTAGTGCTATACTTGTGCTCCCTAATTGACATGCCAAATCTTACATTGAAGGAGAAGCTTGTCTGTTATTGAACCAAGTGATGAAGGGGAAGAACAAGCAGAAGAAAAACAAAAATCAACTTCCGGTGCTGTAATGAAGCACTGGAACTGTGATGACACAAGTAATGATATAGTTTTGCATCTTAATTTATTGCTATGGCTGGAACGAGCAATTATTTTGCCACTGATTTGATGCCACTCTTAATGTAATATGTAATTATCTCTACTTGTGCAAACAAGGATCTTCTTTGAAGATACCATATATTTTAGTGGAACTGCACAAGAAGATGTTGGAAACATTAAACTAATCGAGGAGTATATAGTAAGCATGGCAACCACAGTAGATAACAATAGATGGTTCTGGAGAAGTGCTTGATCTGTATGCTCTACACAATAAGCCTCCTGACAAAGGTTGGTACTCGCCCACGGATTTCATCCATATGATTGAGCTTTGTCATCTCTATTGGTGTTGTGCTACTGTTTAGATACTGTCATGAGAAAGTGGTATTGTCCTTGAGAAGTGCTTCATCTGTGCTGTTTTAAATATTTCCTTTCCTTTTTTTTCGAGCAAACAGGGATGCTAGCATTTAGTTGTCCTCTTGTCTTTGCACAACAGGATCATCCTCCTCTGAAGAAGAATATGGAGTACGTGAAGTGACTAGTTCCGATTATGCCAGGATGAAGAAGCCATGTCTATCTTCTCATTAGAAGGGGCAGTTGAAGGATGGTTACATTACTCCCCACAAGACCAAACTAACTTCAGCTCAGAAGGACCGACATATCTCCATTTTTTGCTGTGATGCGCAAGTACAATGTTGTTCTAGGATTCTTTCCGGTGAGTTCCATTTTTTGAAAGTGTGCTCTACATGGACCATGTGGGTGCCTGTTTAAACTGTAAATTCATAGTACAGTTTGCTTTATACTAATAACTTTTTTTGTATTTGTGCAAACAGGGGTGCTCAACTTGATTTCAATGGGAACTGCACAAAATGTTCATGAATACATCGAATCATTCATTTCCACGACAATAAAGGAGGTGCCGATATGTTCAAGGCGTTGCAACATATAAGGGCGAAATCATACAAGCTACGCACGAATTTGGTTGATTTTGGTGGAACTGCACAAAAAGAACGACTAGTTTATTTAGCACGAGGTGCCATGTCAATGCTCGAACTGATGGAAAACACTGCCCATTCCACAATCGTAGGCATTTGATATTTTGGAATGAGAAAACCTTGTCAAAGTTTGCTCATTGATGTACGCAAAACAACAAGCATTTGACATTTGGGAATGGGACAACCTTGTCAAATTTTGCTCATTGATGTTAGAAAGAAGACATGCGTTTGATATTTTCGAATGGGACGCCCTTTGCTGTCAGCAGCGTCGATCGATTTTTCTTTATTATTTAGTTGTGAAGTAAATATTGGCTCTGACATGTGAATCGCTAAGATGCATAATCATCGATTGTTTTGAGTTTTCTCTATGACACTGGTACAACGACGTGCTAAACAAACGACTTTTAACCCCTTTCCACGACGGCATTTGGATTCATCGCCAAGTGAGTGTGGGCGATAGGGGGGTCCTTCCCACACAACCCAGAAATCATCGGGGATAGGCCCTCCTGGGAGCCAGGCTGGGGCCGTGTGCGATCGGGCGAGGCATCGAAACTCAATCATTCCCGTAGGTATGTACATCCCACACGGTAAATCCCAGAAATCATTTCCATAGGTATGTACATCCCACACGGTGAATCCTAGAAATCATTTCCGTAGGTATGTACATCCCACACGGTGAATCCTAGAAATCATTTCCGTAGGTATGTACATCCCACACGGTGAATCCCAGAAATCATTTCCGTAGGTATGTACATCCCACACGGTGAGTCCCAGGAAATCATTTCCGTAGGTATGTACATCCCACACGGTGAATCCCAGAAAATCATTTCCGTAGGTATGTACATCCCACACAGTTCTTTGTGTGGAAACGTTTGTGCAAGGTGGCCTAACGCAAACAGTTCGCTGCCGGAAGCCGTGTGTGATTGTTAGTTGATCGAACACGCCTACTTTCTAGAAACCGTGCGGGTTGTTTGAGTTCATCGCCCACGGTGTTGTCTGAGTAACCGTTTGCAATAGAAAACCCCAATAAGCAGGGTAATTAGCCTATTATTGATAATCCATGTACTAATCAAACTGATATTTCTTATAAAACACGCCAGATATTTCATATCCGTATAAAAGCAACCAGGATTTCATAATCGAATTACATCAGATAGCTTCGGCACTCAGTTACGCCATTACACAACAGCACCAAGTTTCACATGCAGCATCAAAAACCTTTGGAAAGTAGCATCATACACGGTAAATAGACAGATGAATCTCATCTGGGAAACTGCAGAAGCGGAAGGCAAATATTGAGCCTTCAGTGATGTTGAATGTCCTTGCAACTTTAGGCCAGTGGCTATGGATAATTGCCCGCCCAACCTTCGTCCTCTTCAGCAAGACTTCAATATTGTACCGTGGGTGTTGAATGAATACCTTCCTCGCCTCTTGACCATGCAGGTGGTTTGAGAGGTAATCATCGGTGAACTGCTTTGAAAAGTACTGAAAACAAAGCTATGCATAAATCGCTGTTGTAAATTTTGAAATGGCGCAAGGGGTAAAAACAAGGTAAAAGAGTTGGTACCATCCTATAGTTGACTGATGTCTTCTTCATTGTGCAAACAAAGATCTTGCTGTTATTCGTCGCAAGTTTCTTCATCCTAACAATCTTTCTGAGTTTCTTGACTTGACTGATATTCATGGACATCTCATTTCCCCATATGCAAAATGGGTCGAACAGTGGGTCTAAGCCTCTGACAGCAGGACCTACATGTGCAAGACCAAATTGTAAGAAACCTAAATATTAGAATGATTCCTGCAACTGCACAATAATGTGCTATTAGCCAAAGGACCCTGCTTGAACAAACCTCGATGGTAAACCGCAGTGTCTCCCATTGTTTCCCTGCAACACACATAAGGAAGATCTTGATCAGGTTAACTGAGAGTTGCCATACTATCAGTAGAATATGTATTGAGTACAGCCAAATTCGATTGGTGTCACATGCATAACAATACAAAATTGTACCCACAGCAAATGAAAATCAAATTGCAGAACTGAACCAAACAGTTAAATGGACAGCAGACCAAATGAACCAAAATAGTTAACTGAGCACGACATTGCAGAATAGAAACATGTACTAGAAGATAAGACAGTTAACAACACAAAGAATGCTTGAGAACAGTACTACGAAATGTAGCAATTGTTGGACCAAAGTGTTAACTGAACATTACATTTCAGAGGACCAAACTGTTAACTGAACATCAGATTGCATATTAACATTACAGAGGACAAATCACTAGAAGGCACTGGCGGTGGCCTCGAGAAAACATCACGAACTGTATTTTAAAGTAGACAACCGCGTGGCGGTGTCGACGGTGGCCTCGAAGACGAGGTGCTCCTCCAAGATCTGGCGGTCGACACGCATGGCAGCCATAGCGACCTCGTTCGCGCGTGCGGCCGCATGCTACTCAGCTCCATGTTATACTGCGTGTAAAATGGCTGTGGGCGGCGCTTAATTGGAGGAGGGGGGCAGTGATTTCGGTGGAAGGTGTCGCTCCGTCGGTCGGGGCATGTGGGACGGGAAAGGAGGAGGATGGTGTGGGTGGGGTGTGGATTACCTGACCATATCGACGAGGCGCGCAACAAGAAGAAGGGTCGGCGGCGAGGAGGCCGCGCAGCAAGAAGAAGGGTCGCCGGCGAGGAGGCGGCGCTACAAGAAGAAGGGTCGCCGGCGAGGAGGCGGCGCTGCAAGAAGAAGGGTAGCCGGCGAGGAGGCGGCGCTGCAAGAAGAAGGGTCGCCGACGAGGAGGCTGAGCTGCCAGTAAGCAGCAGTGAAGGTTTGAACTTGGAAAGCAAGGAGGAACAGTGGAAATGTGGTTTTTGGTAGGGGGGAGGGGGCGGGGAGATAGATATTTCCGCGGTGGCAAAAAAATTCGCTCGGTGCCGCGAGAAACTGGCGCGCAAGTGTGGTTCAAGCGGGGGCGGTGGACTGTAGACGACGAAGCTTCCTGCGTAAGCCAGACAAGACGGTGCGCCAAGATATTTTATATCGCATCCCACACGATTCTTTCTAGTAAACTGTTTGTGGTATACCTGATTTTTTCATTATGTTTTGAAAGACAAAATGGTGTTACGGAGGGAAAGGATGGTGTTTGAATTGCTAGAACATTTACGTACAGTGAACATGCAACTAGTACATGAGTGTCGTGTTTAAATTTGGAATTATTCCGGGTTCGTTTGGCATTTTTATGCATTAATTGAGTTTCTGGGCATTTAATGTGCATAATTCAAATTTGAACTACAAGCACATGCTCCAATGCACCAAAGTTTGTTGAAAAATCACATGTGTGTCTTTGGGTGAATTTATAGGTCCCATGCAAGAAATGGGAATGAAATTCAAACATCTGGGCGTCGTGGCTCGGCCGGAATGATTGAGAAACTTGGTTTTTTAATTCCTGTAAATCCAAAACATGGCTGAAAATCATGAAACTTGGCATGGTGTCATGACATGGCACCAACATGTTGAGTAAATTTTTTGGCCGAATTGGGACAAGCTTTGGTGTAAGCTTCTTGCAAACCGGAGCTTCCCTCAAGAAGGCTCTTGGTTCCGAGAGGGAACGTGTCACCTCCGTGTGCGAAACGACATACGTACACTGCCTTCTCCCGCCTTAATTTTTTACACTGGCAGATTAGACCAAATAGAAGTATCATGCTAAATTTTGGAATTATTCCGGGTTCGTTTGGCCTTTTTATACATTAATTGAGTTTCTGGGCATTTAATGTGCATAATTCAAATTTGAACTACAAGCACATGCTCCAGTGCACCAAAGTTGGTTGAAAAATCACATGTGTGTCCTTGGGTGAATTTATAGGTCCCATGCAAGAGATGGGAATGAAATTCAAACATCTGGGCGTCGTGGCTCGCCGGAAAGATTGAGAAACTTGGTTTTTTAATTCCTGTAAATCCAAAACACGCCTGAAAATCATGAAACTTGGCATGGTGTCATGACATGGCACCAACATGCTGCGGTAATTTTTTGGCCGAATTGGGACAAGCTTTGGTGTAAGCTTCTTGCAAACCGGAGCTTCCCTCAAGAAGGCTCGTGGTTCCGAGAGGGAACGTGTCACCTCCGTGTGCGAAACGAGATACGTATACTGCCTTCTCCCGCCTTAATTTTTTACACAGGCAGATTAGACCAAATAGAAGTATCGTGCTAAATTTTGGAATTATTCGGGTTCGTTTGGCATTTTTATGCATTAATTGAGTTTCTGGGCATTTAATGTGCATAATTCAAATTTGAACTACAAGCACATGCTCCAGTGCACCAAAGTTGTTTGAAAAATCACATGTGTGTCCTTGGGTGAATTTATAGGTCCCATGCAAGAGATGGGAATGAAATTCAAACATCTGGGCGTCGTGGCTCGGCCGGAAAGATTGAGAAACTTGTTTTTTTTATTCCTGTAAATCCAAAACACGCCTGAAAATCATGAAACTTGGCATGGTGTCATGACATGGCACCAACATGCTTGGTAATTTTTTTGGCCGAATTGGGACAAGCTTTGGTGTAAGCTTCTTGCAAACCGGAGCTTCCCTCAAGAAGGCTCGTGGTTCCGAGAGGGAACGTGTCACCTCCGTGTGCGAAACGACATACGTACACTGCCTTCTCCCGCCTTAATTTTTTTACACAGGCAGATTAGACCAAATAGAAGTATCGTGCTAAATTTTGGAATTATTCCGGGTTCGTTTGGCCTTTTTATACATTAATTGAGTTTCTGCGCATTTAATGTGCATAATTCAAATTTGAACTACAAGCACATGCTCCAGTGCACCAAAGTTGTTTGAAAAATCACATGTGTGTCCTTGGGTGAATTTCTAGGTCCCATGCAAGAGATGGGAGTGAAATTCAAACATCTGGGCGTCGTGGCTCGGCCGGAAAGATTGAGAAACTTGGTTTTTTAATTCCTGTAAATCCAAAACACGCCTGAAAATCATGAAACTTGGCATGGTGTCATGACATGGCACCAACATGCTGCGGTAATTTTTTGGCCGAATTGGGACAAGCTTTGGTGTAAGCTTCTTGCAAACCGGAGCTTCCCTCAAGAAGGCTCGTGGTTCCGAGAGGGAACGTGTCACCTCCGTGTGCGAAACGACATACGTACACTGCCTTCTCCCGCCTTAATTTTTTTACACAGGCAGATTAGACCAAATAGAAGTACCGTGCTAAATTTTGGAATTATTCCGGGTTCGTTTGGCCTTTTTTATACATTAATTGAGTTTCTGCGCATTTAATGTGCATAATTCAAATTTGAACTACAAGCACAGGCTCCAGTGCACCAAAGTTGTTTGAAAAATCACATGTGTGTCCTTGGGTGAATTTCTAGGTCCCATGCAAGAGATGGGAATGAAATTCAAACATCTGGGCGTCGTGGCTCGCCGGAAAGATTGAGAAACTTGGTTTTTTAATTCCTGTAAATCCAAAACACGCCTGAAAATCATGAAACTTGGCATGGTGTCATGACATGGCACCAACATGCTGCGGTAATTTTTTGGCCGAATTGGGACAAGCTTTGGTGTAAGCTTCTTGCAAACCGGAGCTTCCCTCAAGAAGGCTCGTGATTCCCAGAGGGAACGTGCCACCTCCGTGTGCGAAACGACATACGTACACTGCCTTCTCCCGCCTTAATTTTTTTACACAGGCAGATTAGACCAAATAGAAGTATCGTGCTAAATTTTGGAATTATTCCGGGTTCGTTTGGCCTTTTTTATACATTAATTGAGTTTCTGCGCATTTAATGTGCATAATTCAAATTTGAACTACAAGCACATGCTCCAGTGCACCAAAGTTGTTTGAAAAACCACATGTGTGTCCTTGGGTGAATTTCTAGGTCCTATGCAAGAGATGGGAATGAAATTCAAACATCTGGGCGTCGTGGCTCGGCCGGAAAGATTGAGAAACTTGGTTTTTTAATTCCTGTAAATCCAAAACACGCCTGAAAATCATGAAACTTGGCATGGTGTCATGACATGGCACCAACATGCTGCGGTAATTTTTTGGCCGAATTGGGACAAGCTTTGGTGTAAGCTTTTTGCAAACCGGAGCTTCCCTCAAGAAGGCTCGTGGTTCCGAGAGGGAACGTGTCACCTCCGTGTGCGAAACGACATACGTACACTGCCTTCTCCCACCTTAATTTTTTTACACAGGCAGATTAGACCAAATAGAAGTATCGTGCTAAATTTTGGAATTATTCCGGGTTCGTTTGGCCTTTTTTATACATTAATTGAGTTTCTGCGCATTTAATGTGCATAATTCAAATTTGAACTACAAGCACAGGCTCCAGTGCACCAAAGTTGTTTGAAAAACCACATGTGTGTCCTTGGGTGAATTTCTAGGTCCTATGCAAGAGATGGGAATGAAATTCAAACATCTGGGCGTCGTGGCTCGGCCGGAAAGATTGAGAAACTTGGTTTTTTAATTCCTGTAAATCCAAAACACGCCTGAAATCATGAAACTTGGCATGGTGTCATGACATGGCACCAACATGCTGTGGTAATTTTTCTGTCCGATTTGCCAAGGCGCACACATTAACAATCAACAAAGTCATTTTGGAACAAGTGTTGTCACGTTACAAATCGGAAACACAAGTATTATTGAAACCGTGGGCGTTCTACTTACCAATTACGTGCCGCCACGCGTCCCCTTTTTTATTGGCTAGGAGGTGCCGTGCAGGGTAGCTATTTGAGTACGGGAGGCGTGCGATCAGAGCCCTGCGCGTGCTCATCGGAGGAGAGCCCTTTGACCGCTACCCGCCGTGCACCTCCCTCCCAACGTCCCATTAATGGCGCCCGAGCACCTGTTCTACGGCGTGGCTATATGTCTCACTGGACTGAAATTTAAGAGAGAAAAATGAAAATCTGAAAAGAAAGTTTTGCACGGATCTTGATGTAAGATCCGACGGACCTATATAGCATCGACTGCGACTTATAGCAAGCATGATGAATATAAGGACGATGACAGTGGATAATAATTGTCTTACATATTTAGGAACATAATTAAAAAAGCCACATGCGGCAATGCCCGAAATACACAAGGGTAAAAGAAGAAGGAAGACAACGATCTAGCTCGCTGATCTCTACTTTGTTGATGCGTTGCTGCAGGCCGCAGGAACTAGTCTCCGCGGCGAGCGGCGATGAGCTCTTTCTTGTCCTCAAGATGCTGCTTGAGAGCATCGACGGATTCCTCCACCAGCCTTCTGCGCTCGATGCGCATCATGGCATTCTCGCCCATAAGTTTCTCGACGATGACACCGGTCCTCTTCAACAAGGCAGTGGTCTGCTCCTGCTGCCCCGCACGTCCAACGATCTTTGCCCTCAGCAGGTCGCGCTTGGCCTGGAGCTTCGCATTGCTCTCACTTAGTTGCCGGATGACGTCGGTAGACTGTTCAAACGAGGCTTTCAGGTCATCCTGCAACCTCGCCCACCTGGAGATCTGATCCATCTGCCTAAGGACGAGGACACGCATGCGCTTGTAAGAGTCCTCGCCTACCCGCGAGACATTTTCCCAGGCCGCCGCGGCACGGGAGGACATCTCTGCTGCATTCGCGGGGCGGCGGGAGATCTCTTCTGCTTTCGCGGTGCGGCTGGACCAGTCTACTCCATCGACGACGCGGCGGGACCTCTGTGATGCTTCGGCGGCGCGGCGGGACCTCTCTGCTGCTACGGCCGCGCGGCGGGACATGTTGGCTGCTTTTGCAGCAAGGCGGGACATCTCTCGTGCTTCCGCTTCCAGGCTCGCCTCTCCCTGGTGGCAATCTCTCGACCCAGAACTCACGCTGGCCATGGCAGACACAAGGGAACGATGATGAATGACTTGTTTATTTTTGTGGATGAGGAGTTGAGGAGGAATGTGCAGTCATCTTGGAGTAGTAGTATTTATAACCGAGTAGTAGTACGCTCCTAAGTAGGAAACCGTTTAGGTTTTGATCGATGTGAACAGGTTTGGAATTTGGCATGTGACGGGACGCGGCCTCCCTGTTCTTCTAAAAAAAATTGTGATGGGACGCATGCTCAAAATTTACTGACGGTTATAAGTGCGGCATTATTCCCGAAAGGCATAACGTGGGCACGTACGCCGTCTCGGCCGCGTACGTGGCATTTGCACCATAGGGTGCACCACAATAGGCAATGTCAGCACACGTCTTGTTCCAACAACTGTGCGCGCTCGTTATTACCATCGCGCACGCTTCTTTTAATTAGAATGTGTGTGCCCATCTAGCGCACACACGTTGATCTATCTAACTGTTTCAGTTTGTTGTGGCTAATCACAAACAGTTAATCCATGTGAAGTGTATGCCATTAATCGCAGACACTTTGATATGGCTGACCCGTTTCTGTTTTGTTGCCTAATCGCAAACAGTTAATCCTTCTGAAGCGTATGCCCTCAATCACACACCTTGATCTGGCTGACCGTTTCTTTTGTCTTGCCTAATCACAAACAGTTCATCCAAGTGCTCTATATCGCACACGCCTTCATCAGGCTGCCCGTTTCTTTTGTTCTGCCTTATCGCAAACAGTTCATTGGACTGAACCGTATGCCTTGGATCGCACACGCAACTAAAATCTGAACCGTGTTTGATGCATCCTCCATCGCAAACGTTTTGCACCTTTTTTGACGGTTCTTTTACATCCCTGTTTGTGATTAGGGATTTTTACATCTGTGCCCCTGGTTCCTTAGCTCTACTCATTCATCCCCGCGCTCTTAAATTTTGCTCAATTTTCCCCACTCCCTTGCCAAAAACCCTCATAACTGGGCACAACGGACGTTGCCGTCGGGTCAAAGGCTTGACCGTTAACTCTGACTAGTGGGGCCACGCTGGACTGTGCCGCGTTGGGTGGACTCGCTGTTCGACCATTGGGCCGTGGTTTCATTGGGCCGTCCCTTGCATTAAACGTCTGTGCGCGCCGCTAGGACAGAAGCCTGCTATGCATGCACCCAACAAACCCTGCCTGCATGCGTCGATCGAGCCTGCATGCGCCGATGCCACAATCCCATGATGCGTCGATCGAGCCTGCATGCGCCGATGCGTCTGCCACGATGCACTGACCGAGCAGCTTTCTTGCACGCCAGCCGCCACGGATGCAGCGATGGTCACTGCTGCTGGTTTCTCTCTTCTAGCTAGGTGGCTACATATTTGTGGCTTGTGTAAAAAAAGAGCCACTCCCTTGCTTATTTGTACTCATTCATCCCTACTAACAAAGCTTGTTTGCATGCACTAGCTAGGTGGTTACTAACAAGGGAACCCCTACTAACAAGCCGAGCTCTCTAAGAAAATAATCAACAAATATGCAGTCCCAATATGTAGATAGGGCCAACAAGCCCATAGCACGATCACATAGCTCAAACTAGGAAGAACTTAATAATAGAATAGATAGAAAACTTAATAATAGAATTTAAGAAAAGGGCCAACAAGCCCATAGCAACTCCAACATAGTTCAATTACAACTTAACATAACATAGACTAAAAAAAGATAGAGGGTTTAGAACCCTAGCCGCCGCCTTCTCCACCTCGCTCCTCCTCCGGGCGCCCTTTTCACTGCTCCTCCGGGGCGTTGTCGATGGGGTACGGAAGAGTGTGCATGCGCGTCGCGGTGGGGAAGATGTTGTTGTACTCCGTGAACCTGTTGTGGGTGGTGAAAGCGATGAACTCGGAGCCACACCAAAACACCCGGCCGAGGAGGTAGAAGGCGTCGAATGTGTTGGTGAAGTGGGCAAGGAGAGCAACCACCACCCGGTTTTGGATGACCTCCTCGACGCGGAACATCGTTGGAGATCCCCTCGGGAGGTGGTGGTAGCCGGACGCGAGGAAGAACTCGGTGAAGTTCCTTGCGGTCCTCAGCCTTGATATCGCCCACACACGTAGTGTGCGATCAACGTACACGCCGGTAGGGTAGAGCCTCTCCGGCACGGTGGGTGGGAAGCGGTAGGTTGGTCCGGTGTACTGCATGGCTGAGGGATGTGCAGAAGACGGAGAAGGGGTCGAAGAGCAAGAAGGGCAGATGGATGAGGGATGGCAGAGGCAGAGGGTGGCTTAAATAGCCGTAGTGCTACGTGTTATTTGGCCGTGGCAATAACGGGGTCAAATGTGAAGTTAGTAGCCCGTTTTCAAACCCACCGCAGCATCGGGAGTGTACACGCGTGGGAAACGGTGGTTTGAAAAGAAGAAGAAAAAGAAGCTAATTGCACGCGTGGGAATCCGTGGTCAAACCCTATATTATATGAACAAAAGAGACAATTTTTGAAGAGCTTGTGGCCATTTTGAATGATAAAAATAAATTTGGCCCTTAAAAATTTGGTCATTTTGCATGATAAAAAGAGATAGAGGGCTTGTGGCCATTATACAAATGCAAAATGACCCATTTTTTGATAGTTTGTGGCCATTTTGCATGATAAAATAAATTTAGCCCTTATAAATTTGGTCATTTTACATTTGTATAGAACAAAAAGAACGATGCAAAAACAGAGCAAACGATGCATAAAAGATGCAAAAATACAGAGCCGGCACGTTCACAAAAAACAGAGCAAACGATGCAAAAAAACGACGCAATTCGACGGCCCAACCAGAGCTTGGTTTCCTTTTGGGCCCAATTACAACGTTTTTTTTCACGGAGTCAGTGGTGAGCGAGCAGCCGAGCACAACCAATAGGATCGCCTCTCGCGGATCGCCCCACGATCCAACGATGCGGAGCCGTCCTTGTGATCCAACGGCGTGGAGCCTGCACACAGCCAGCCCACCTAGTTCCTTCTAGAAGGCCAGATCTGAGGGCTGTCGCTTGGCGCAAGGGTATGATCGGACGGCTAACGTTGGGAGCTAGGGTTAGGCGAAACCCTGCAGGGTTTTGAGGGGTTTTGAGCTGGTCAACGGGGTTTCGAAGGCTTTGACTGAGCATAACTAATTTAAAAAAATCGAAAAATATGAAACCTTCGCCGTTCGTCATTTTATAAGACACACTAACGAGGAAAAATACTAAACTTGGTCTATGGTCATTTTCATGAAAAAACCCTAGCTGGCACGATCGAGGTCAAATGAGCACCATTAATTTAAAAAAAATCAAAAAATATAAAACCTACGCACAATGTTGTCTTATGTGACATGTTACCAACCAAAAATCATAAACTTGCTCTATGGTCATTTTCATGAGAAAACCTTCACACATATGAGCTATCACCTACATGATTTCATAGAGTTCAAGGAGAGGAGGTGGTGTTACCTTCTGTTTTTGAAAAATTAAAAAAAAATCAAAAAAATCACTAAACCTTTATTTTAAAGTGAATAAGAAGGATCCGAAGTTAGTTTTCCATTTTCATATTTCAAAACGTGTTTTTAATAGTTTTTATATTAAAGCATATGTTTTCAAAAGAAAATGTAAAAATATGAAGATTAATTCAAAAATAATAATCTTGGCCTATAGGTGTTAATAAAAAACATTTGGCTCATTTAGAGTAGGTCCAAAAAAACTTGATTACAAATGGGCTGTTTACCCTAGCCTAGGAGCATATTTGGAGCACATTTCTCAAATTCAAATTTCTTTGACCTCCTCTAAATCACCTCAAATTTTGCACACATGATCTCCTACACAAACATAGATAGTTTATAATACATCTTCATTAAAATGTTGTTTTTTCCTTTGTTATTGGAATATTTGATAAAAGGGAACCCTTGATAAAATGATGGATTGCAGCATATTTGCAGCATATGTGTGATCATTGCAGCACCTGAACTTTCAAAACGCTGAAACAAATCATAGCAGATAAATTTAAAAACGCAAAAATACCCAACATAGATAGCCACATGCATATAAAATTCATCCAACCACCAAAAGGTAACCCACATCTTGTTCACAAACATAGTTCACCCACATAGTTCAGCAAACAACCTAAAGTACTTAAAACACATCATAACATCAGGGAAGGGGAGACAAGACTTTGGCTAGGGCAGCATGCTGGCCCATGATCTTGTAGTCCTCGTCGTGGATGGCCACATCTTCTGCACGAGCTAGAGGGTGAGCGAAGCGGCCGGACTTTGGCTTTGGCTTGGTGGTGTAGTAGGGGCAGCGCCAAGCTTTGGTCCTGCTCTTGTAGTAGTAATGCACGCCCTTGACCCTGATCTTCTCCTCTTCTCTTTGAAGGAGGCGAAGTTGCCGCGGTCCACATCCACATCTTCCCCAGAGACATACTGTCGGTGTACAAAAGTAGGGGCACTCCTTTTTACCCCTTTACTTGTGCACGGACAGTCGGAGCCGCGCCCACGGCCACACTAAGCAGGGCAGAGGAGGGAAGCTGAAGGCACAAGGCGACCAGGAGCAATGCCAAGACCAGAAACACAAAGAGCAAAGGGGCGAGGTGGACCCCCGGCAAGACCCTTGCCGGGATGACCTTCGCGTCCCCGGCAAGAGCTTTGCCGGGGCAACTTGCCCAACGCCAGCAGAGCGAGCCACCCTTGAGCCCAAGGGTTCCAAACACCGTCAACAACTACATTGGAACCAGGGCTCGGGAGGCACCTCCGCGGTGGCATGCAGATCTTTGTCAAGATCATAAAAACACGAGATAAGATGAGGACCAGAAGACGACGGCCCTCGGCGGGATCCTAGCTGAGGAAATCCACAAGACCCCCGGCAAGCGCCTTGCCGGGGACGACCGCAGCGCCACGGCAAGACCCTTGCCGGCCCCCCCGGCAAGACCCTTGCCGAGGGCATCAGCAGGGCCACAGCCAAGCCCGCACCAGCCAAGACTCCACCACCGTCCCCATGCAACTGCTAGCTCAACCAGCTGGGCAGGCACCTGCGTGGCGACGGGCGACCTCTCCACCGACCCAGCAAGCACCTGCGTGGTGGCATGCAGATCTTCGTGAAGGCTCCACCACCGCGCCACCTCAGCAGCCTGCCTGCCTACATGGCGCTGCACGCATCGCTGGCCTGGGTGCGTGTCGAAGCGAGGCGGAGCAGCGACGGACGAGACGGGCCTCGTTCCCGTCCCCGATAAAGCTAATGGACACCTAAGTAGCGCATTTAATGCGCTTTGTCCCATAATGTCGGGCGATAAGTTCGCATACTGTAGACCTTCCCACCTCCTGTGTGCCACTGTGGCAGCCCCTTTTCGACTATAAAAGGAGGCCCAAGGCATACTAGAGAAGGATTCGGGTCTTTGGAACTACGCAGCCACCGTAGCCAGTTCGAGAGCTCAAGAACACTCTGAAATACACACCAAAGATGGACTAGGGTATTACGCATCCTCGCGGCCCGAACCTGGGTAAACGGTCTTTGTTCTAGCTCCTGAACCTGCTCTTCTCACAACCCCGCGCCCGCCAACCGTAGAAGGGATTCAAGTGATCCCATAGGTGTCGTTTTCCCCGACACCTTTGGCGCGCCAGGTAGGGGGCGCAGTTGTGAGAATCTGGTTTAGCATCCAGCTTAGCAGTTCCTCGTGGCCATGGCCTGTAAAGAAGAAGATGGCCAAGAGAACAGCGCCACCTGCAAGCACGAAGGGCGCCAGTGCGGCGACAGGAAAGCTAAGGCATGACGAACTTTAAATATTTCCTTTTTATATAAGGTTATTCCCCTCGGAGATCTCGTCCTTTGTATGGAAAACCTGCACGCAATAGGGCCATTCCGCTATTGGCAATGCCCTTACTCTGTTTCGAGTCCGCTCAACAGCTTAAGCGGCCGCGTCGAGAACGGCACGGTAGCCTTCCGCAATTGGCAACGCTCTCGATTCTGACTCGAGTCAAACTCGACAGTTCGAGCGGCCGCGTTGAGAGCGGTAAGGTGGTTCTCCTGGCAGCAAGCACACCCGGCTGGCCACTGGGGATCCGTCCTCAAAGCGCCGCGCCCTGGGTTTATGCGCCGGCAAGCCTAGCCGATTAACGTAGGGTGAACATACAAAGGGGGGCTTGAACAGGAAAGTAACATGCATAATATCAAAAGTGCTACAGAGTTATATTACATCAATTGTTGCTACGGTTCTAACTAGAGATAAAAATTGTCTTGGTAATGAACTTGCAGCAGCGATAAGAAACGGGGTGCCTAGTCCCGGTGCTGGCCCTCTACCCTCTGGATTCCATCGATGCCGCTGATGACGGGCTCGATACGCTCCCTGAGCGGCGCGAGGTCCACATCCTCCGGCAAGCTCCCCAGCGCGGCGTCGAAGTCGAGGGAGGGGTTCCAGTACGCCACATTGGTGAGAACCTTGGTCATGGCGCCCCAGCAAAGCGTCCTAGCCTCATTGTCCAGGAAAGTTGCCCTGGTGGAGCGGAAATGCTCCAGGGCTCAAAGAACACCCTCGAAGAACAGGGTCAGCTTGGCGTTGGGGCCCGCGCTGCGCTCCGGGGTGTACCTCACACTCGGCATCCCCATGGTGGCCAGCTGCGTGGTGATCCTGCCGGCGACATCTTCGAGGCGGCCGATCCAGCGGTTCTCGCCCTCCACAAAATCCTTGTGGTTGGCGGCTTCATTCTTCCGCTGCTGCACGACAAGCTTCTCCACCTCCTCGTCCTTGCCACGGAGCGTTGCGGCGAGCCTCTCCTCGCACGTGGCAAGGTCCTCCTCCTGGGAGTTTAGCGCAACCTGCTGCTGCTGCCGAGCGGCCTCCTGCTTCGCCAGTTCTTGGGCCTTCTCGATGTCGGCCTGCTTCATGACGAGCGCCAGGTCGCGCTCAGCCAGCGGGTCCTGGGCGGCCTTCAGGTCCTTGTGGGCCTGGCAGAACCAAGCCTGCGCCTCGACGATGTGCTTCTCGAGGTCCGCCTCTGCCTTGTCCACCACCGCCATCCTGGTGTTGGCCTTGTCCAGATGAGCGCGGTGAAGCGCCCGGAGCTTCTGGAAGTTGGCGCCCATGGCCTGGAGGAGCCGCTCTTCCTGGGAACCGCCACCACCGGCGCTCGGCTCGTCAATGACCTCAAGCCCGGCGGCGGTGAGCACTTCATCATCGAACACCTCCCCTTCGATGGGCGCCCCGGTGCTCGCCGTCCCTGGGAGGTGGACGAACAGGTCGTCGCTCACCCTCAGGTACCTGCCTGAGCCAGAGGCAGCAGAGGAGGAAGGTTGGTCGTCAACCACCTCCTCCTCCGCAGCGGCCTTGCCGGCCTCCTCGGCAGGCCCCTTGCTGGCCTCCTCGGCAGCAGCCTTACCAGACTCCCCGGCGGGCCCCTTGGCAGCGTCCTCAGCGGCACCCTTGGCGGCCTCCTCGGTGGCGATCTTCTCGGCCTCCGCCGCGGCATCCTTGGCGACATCCTCGATGACGGTGTCTATGTCCTCCAGGTCCGCCAAGGGAGGGTCTGGATACCGAGAAGGGGATGAGTCGAAGCCAAGACCAAGATCCAAAGAGAAAAAGAGCAGGGACGGAAGGCGAGTGATTTACCCGTACCGGGCTGGGAAGCAGAGGCCCCCTCCCCGCCAACATCTGGCGCCGAGGCAAAGCCACCAGCGCCCGAGTTTGCCTCCTCCTCCGTGTGCATGGGATTGGTGCTTGGCGCCCTTGTCGGGGACGCCCCTCGGGGCGGCGTCGTCGACGGGGGCGGCGTGTTGGGGATAGCCCTTAGTAGCTCCTCCTGTTGCTGTCCTCCTCCTACAACCACGGCAAGATTAGCACCAAGGGATCGTACCCCCAACGCACGTTGACGAGGGGTGAGTGATGAGCTTACGCTCGGGGCTGTGCCGGGGGCTACTGTCCGGGCTGCTCAACACCACCAGCGGTGTACCGGAAGTACCTGCCGAAGCCCTGGCCCTCTTCACCCTCTGGCCCAGTCTTCCGCATCCGTGCAAAGAAGAAGAACAGATGAAGATAAGCGGCACAGATTGAGGAGACGGAGATGACAAAAGGAAACAAGATACTTACTCATCCTCCACCTCCTCTTCTGCTGCCTTCCTCTTCCTCCTCGGGCTGAGGGACCCAAAGTCGAAGACGACCTCCTCGTGGACATCTGCCGGAGGAGAGGAAACTGATGGAGTCCGAGGGCGCTGATGTCTACTATGCAACCTTCTTCTTGTAGACGTTGTTGGGCCTCCATGTGCAGAGGTTTGTAGGACAGTAGCAAATTTCCCTCAAGTGGATGACCTAAGGTTTATCAATCCGTGGGAGGCGTAGGATGAAGATGGTCTCTCTCAAGCAACCTTGCAACCAAATAACAAAGAGTCTCTTGTGTCCCCAACACACCCAATACAATGGTAAATTGTATAGGTGCACTAGTTCGGCGAAGAGATGGTGATACAAGTGCAATATGGATGATAGATATGGTATTTGTAATCTGAAAATATAAAAACAGCAAGGTAACTAATGATAAAAGTGAGCACAAACGGTATTGCAATGCTAGGAAACAAGGCCTAGGGTTCATACTTTCACTAGTGCAAGTTCTCTCAACAATAATAACATAACCAGATCATATAACTATCCCTCAACATGCAACAAAGAGTCACTCCAAAGTCACTAATAGCGGAGAACAAACGAAGAGATTATGGTAGGGTACGAAACCACCTCAAAGTTATTCTTTCTGATCGATCTATTCAAGAGTTCGTACTAGAATAACACCTTAAGACACAAATCAACCAAAACGCTAATGTCACCTAGATACTCCAATGTCACCTCAAGTATCCGTGGGTATGATTATACGATATGCATCACACAATCTCAGATTCATCTATTCAACCAACACAAAGAACTTCAAAGAGTGCCCCAAAGTTTCTACCGGAGAGTCAAGACGGAAACATGTGCCAACCCCTATGCATAGGTTCATGGGCGGAACCCGCAAGTTGATCACCAAAACATACATCAAGTGGATCACGTGATATCCCATTGTCACCACAGATAAGCACGGCAAGACATACATCAAGTGTTCTCAAATCCTTAAAGACTCAATCCGATAAGATAACTTCAAAGGGAAAACTCAATCCATTACAAGAGAGTAGAGGGGGAGAAACATCATAAGATCCAACTATAATAGCAAAGCTCGCGATACATCAAGATCGTATCACCTCAAGAACACGAGAGAGAGAGAGAGAAAACACATAGCTACTGGTACATACCCTCTGCCTCGACCGCCACTCATAAGGAGGACAATCAATAAATATATCATGCTCCGACTTCATCACATAACGGTTCACCATACGTGCATGCTACGGGAATCACAAACTTTAACACAAGTATCTCTTAAATTCACAACTACTCAACTAGCATGACTCTAATATCACCGTCTTCATATCTCAAAACAATCATAAGGAATCCAACTTCTCATAGTATTCAATGCACTTTATATGATAGTTTTTATTATATCCCTCTTGGATGCCCATCATATTAGGACTAAATTCATAACCAAAGCAAATTACCGAGTTGTTTAAGACTCTCAAAATAATATAAGTGAAGCATGAGAGTTCATATATTTCTTCAAAATAAAACCACCACCATGCTCTAAGAAGATATAAGTGAAGCACTAGAGCAAATGACAAACTACTCCAAAAGATATAAGTGAAGATCAATGAGTAGTTAAATAATTATGTAGCTTTGTGAAGACTCTCTCTCATTTAAGAATTTCAGATCTTGGGATATTATTCAAACAGCAAGCAAAACAAAATAAAACGGCATTTCAAGGATAGCACTCATCATGTGAAGAAGCAAAAACTTAGGCTCAACCGATGCTAACCGATAATTGTTGAAGAAGAAAGGTGGGATGCCTACCGGGGCATTCCCAAGCTTAGATGCTAGAGACTTCTTGAAATATTATCTTGGGGTGCCTTGGTCATCCCCAAGCTTGAGCATGTGTCTCCTTAATTCTTCTCATATCACGGTTTCCTAAATCTCGAAAGCTTCATCCACACCAAACTCAACAAGAACTCGTGAGATAAGTTAGTATAAACTAATGCAAAAACCTTATCATTTTCTAATGTAACAAATCACTAAAATTATTAAACATTGCATACTAAATTCCTCCGCATATTTAATAGTCCTATCCTCAAATAGAATCATTAAAGTAGCAAACATATGCAAACAATGCAAACATAACAGCAATCTGCCTAAACAGGACAGTCTGTAAAGAATGCAGCAAGATCCATACTTCACTAGCTCCAAAACTTATGAAAGAAAATTCCCACTGTAGTAAATTTATCAGAGCTTATTATGCAAAAGGTTTCAACATTTTATCACATTCTGACTTTTCTAGGGAATTTTTGCAACAACGGCAAACTTTCTGTTTTGAAACAGCAACATGTATACTTGCAAAATAAGCATGGTAAAGGCTATCCTTGACATTTTTATTGAAAATAAAGATGCAAAACATTATTCTAGATAACATCAAGCAAATACTAACAAAAGAAAATGATGCTCCAAGCAAAACACATATCATGTGGTGAATAAAAATATATCTCCAAATAAAGTTACCGATGAACGAAGACGAAAGAGGGGATGCCTTCCGGGGCATCCCCAAGCTTAGGCTTTTGGTTGTCCTTAAATATTACCTTGGGGTGCCTTGGGCATCCCCAAGCTTAGGCTCTTGCCACTCCTTATTCCATAGTCCATCGAATCCTTACCCAAAACTTGAAAACTTCACAACACAAAACCTAACAGAAAACTCGTAAGCTCCGTTAGCAAAAGAAAACAAAACACCACTTCAAGGTACTGTAATGAACTCATTATTTATTTGTATTGGTGTTAAATCTACTGTATTCCAACTTCTCTATGGTTTATAAACTATTTTACTAGCCATAGAGTCATCAAAATAAGCAAACAACACACGAAAAACAGAATCTGGCAAAAACAGAACAGTCTGTAGTAATCTGTAACTAACGCAAACTTCCGGAACTCAGAAAAATCTACCAAAATAGGACGATATTGATAATTTGATTATTGATCTTCTGCAATTGGAATCCATATTTTATCACATTCTGGTGATTTTAAACAATTGTTTTCGTGAACAGAAAGTTTCTGGAATTTTCAGCAAGATCAAATAACTATCATCCAAGAAGATCCTATAGGTCTTACTTGGCACAAACACTAATTAAAACATAAAACCCCTACAAATTGGGTTGCCTCCCAACAAGCGCTAACTTTTAACGCCCCTAGCTAGGCATGATGATTTCAATGATGCTCGCATAAAAGATAAGGATTGAAACATAACGAGAGCATCATGAAGAATATGATCAACACATTTAAGTCTAACCCACTTCCTATGCATAGGGATTTTGTGAGCAAACAACTTATGGGAACAATAATTAACTAGCATAGGAAGGCAAAACAAGCATAACTTCAAAACTTTCAACACATAGAGAAGAAACTTGATATTATTGCAATTCCTACAAGCATATGTTCCTCCCTCATAATAATTTTCAGTAGCATCATGAATGAATTCAACAATATAACCATCACATAAAGCATTCTTTTCATGATCTACAAGCATAGAAAATTTACGACTCTCCACATAAGAAAAATTCTTCTCATGAATATTAGTGGGAGCAAACTCAACAAAATAACTGTCATGTGATTGAAAATTAAGATCAAGATGACAAGTTTCATGGTTATCGTTATTCTTTATAGCATACGTGTCATCACAATAATCATCATAGATAGGAGGCATGCTTTCATCATAGTAAATTTTCTCATCAAAACTTGGGGGACAAAAAATATCATCTTCATCAAACATAGCATCCCCAAGCTTGTGGCTTTGCATATCATTAGCATAATAGGTATTCAAAGAATTCATACTAACAACATTGCAATCATGCTCATCATTCAAAGATTTAGTATCAAACATTTTAGAAACTTCTTCTTCTAGCACTCGAGCACAATTTTCCTTTCCATCATTTTCACGAAAGATATTAAAAAGATGAAGCATATGAGGCACCCTCAATTCCATTTTTTGGTAGTTTTCTTTTATAGACTAAACTAGTGATAAAACAAGAAACTAAAAGATTCGATTGCAAGATCTAAAGATATACCTTCAAGCACTCACCTCCCCAGCAACGGCGCCAGAAAAGAGCTTGATGTATACTACGCAACCTTCTTCTTGTAGACGTTGTTGGGCCTCCAAGTGCAGAGGTTTGTAGGACAGTAGAAAATTTCCCTCAAGTGGATGACCTAAGGTTTATCAATCCGTGGGAGGCGTAGGATGAAGATGGTCTCTCTCAAGCAACCCTGCAACCAAATAACAAAGAGTCTCTTGTGTCCCCAACACACCCAATACAATGGTAAATTGTATAGGTGCACTAGTTCGGTGAAGAGATGGTGATACAAGTGCAATATGGATGATAGATATGAGTATTTGTAATCTGAAAATATAACAGCAAGGTAACTAATGATAAAAGTGAGCACAAACGGTATTGCAATGCTAGGGAACAAGGCCTAGGGTTCATACTTTCACTAGTGCAAGTTCTCTCAACAATAATAACATAACTAGATCATATAACTATCCCTCAACATGCAACAAAGAGTCACTCCAAAGTCACTAATAGCGGAGAACAAACGAAGAAATTATGGTAGGGTACGAAACCACCTCAAAGTTATTCTGTCTGATCGATCTATTCAAGAGTTCGTACTAGAATAACACCTTAAGACACAAATCAACCAAAACCCTAATGTCACCTAGATACTCCAATGTCACCTCAAGTATCCGTGGGTATGATTATACGATATGCATCACATAATCTCAGATTCATCTATTCAACCAACACAAAGAACTTCAAAGAGTGCCCCAAAGTTTCTACCGGAGAGTCAAGACGAAAACGTGTGCCAACCCCTATGCATAGGTTCATGGGCGGAACCCCCAAGTTGATCACCAAAACATACATCAAGTGGATCACGTGATATCCCATTGTCACCACAGATAAGCATGGCAAGACATACATCAAGTGTTCTCAAATCCTTAAAGACTCAATTCGATAAGATAACTTCAAAGGGAAAACTCAATCCATTACAAGAGAGTAGAGGGGGAGAAACATCATAAGATCCAACTATAATAGCAAAGCTCACGATACATCAAGATCGTATCACCTCAAGAACACGAGAGAGAGAGAGAGATCAAACACATAGCTACTAGTACATACCCTTAGCCCCGAGGGTGAACTACTCCCTCCTTGTCATGGAGAGCGCCGGGATGATGAAGATGGCCACCGGTGAGGGATCCCCCTCTGGCAGGGTGCCGGAACAGGGTCTCGATTGGTTTTTGGTGGCTACAGAGGCTTGTGGCGGCCGAACTCCCGATCTATTCTGCTCCTCGATGGTTTTAGGGTATATGGATATATATAGGCGAAAGAAGTCGGTCAGGGGAGCCACGAGGGGCCCACGAGGGTGGGCGCGCGCCCAGGGGGGCAGGCGCGCCTCCCTGCCTCGTGGCCACCTCGTTGCTTCCCCGACGTACACTCCAAGTCTCCTGGATTGCTTTCGTTCCAAAAATAACTCTCCCGAAGGTTTCATTCCGTTTGGACTCCGTTTGATATTCCTTTTCTTCGAAACACTGAATCAAGGGAAAAAATGGGAACTGGCACTGGGCTCTGGGTTAATAGGTTAGTCCCAAAAATAATATAAAAGTGTAAAATAAAGCCCATAAACATCCAAAACAGATAATATAATAGCATGGAACATAAAAAATTATAGATACATTGGAGACGTATCAGGCGCTTGGACGAAGAAGAGGCAGTTGCCTTCCTCTTCGCCACCGCGGCCTTCACCAACTTCTTCGCCGCCGCGGCCCTTGTCTGGCATGCGGACCCCTCCTGGGCTTGCCGCAGTTGCACGGCCCAGGAGGGGCCCCGGTGCCGGTGCTGCTGGCCTCCCCAGCAGACTCTGCCCACTGGGCAAGCTCCTTTTCCTCCGCAGCCGCCGCGACCTTGTCCTCCACGCCGCCGGTGCCGCCGGCCTCCTTGGCGAGCTCCGCCTCCGCCGCCCTGGCGGCGATGTAGTCCAGCTCCGCCTGGGTGGTGTCCTAGACGAGCCGCGGTTCGCCGCGGACGTACTTCGCCTCCAAGGTGTCAAAAAACTCCTGCACCTGATCCGCCGGCGGCTCGGCCCAAGTTGGGACGAGGCCATGCGCGTTGAACTTCGGCATAATGGCGATGATGTCGTTTCGGCGCGAGTTTTTGCTCAGCGGGACCACCCCTGCCGGCAACCCAAACAAGGGCCCCTTGGCGACCTTGCCGGCCTTCGTGGCCTTGCCGGACCGCTCGACCTTGCCGTCACAGTTCACGTCAAGCTGGAAGAGCCGCTGGCAGAAGTGGGCGTGCCCCATCACCGTGAGGTTGTGGTCTAGGCTGGGGCGAAGCCTCATGATGTCGGCCGCATTCATGAAGAGCCAGGCCGGCCTCCCCTTGTTGTGCAGCGGAGCGATTCGGCGGCGGATGAAATCCGCCCCGATCATCTCAAGGGTGAGCCCGGCCTCGGTGAGACGAAGAATCCTGGTGGTGGCGATCGTGAGCTTCTTGTCATTGACATTGACATCACTCCAGTCGTTTCTGCGGACCGGCGGTGCGTGGCGGACCCGGCAAAAGTCCTGCGGATCCTTCTCTTCAATCCAGCACCACCGGCCCCGCCACTCCTCCCAGCTCTCCTTCTGGGCGCTGTCCGGGTATGTCATTTTCTCCTGGGTCCTTGGGATCCTGGCGACACAACCGGAAATGGCGCCCCCTTTGGATGCGAGGGAAGAAGTGCCGGTGGAAGAGCGCCGTGTTGGGATGCACTCTGGCGAAGCCCTCACAGAGATGAGCGAAAAGGGCCATGCACGCCACAGCATTCAGAGTAAAATCCAGAAGGCGGAAGCTATAGGTATGCATGACATTGTTGAAAAAATCAGAGAAAGGGGGACAGAGCCCGCAAGAGAAGTAATCGACGAAGAATGGGTACCGATTCGAGCCGGCTTCAGCGAAGGCGGCGGGGATGACGCACGTGGCCGGATGCCCTGTCGTCTTGCTTCCCGTCTTGCACCCCCACAGGCGCTTGAAGTAGTCCCGGAGTTCGACTGCATCGACCGTCAACGGGAAGTAGGCGTGCTGCGTCCGCCGCACCGCCAACTCGCTCTCCGGCGGCTCCTTCTCCCCGGCGTCCTTGGCCACTCCCTTGCCTCTGCTGGTCTTGGGTGCCATGGCAGCTGTGGGAGGCGAGGAGTGGAGGATGGCGAAGGCGCGGCGGTGGCGAGCGAAGGCAAGAGCTTGAGAAGGAGGAAGAAGGGGACGACGATTCCGAGATTGGGGAAAGCACGGAGGGTAAATGAGCAGCGCGTCCGCGGCTATTCCTTTTTACGGGGAAGGCGCGGGCCGCCTCTTTTCCCATTAACTATGATGTGACGCATGCGTGCGGGAACCGCCCCACGCATGACCCCCACATCACACACAACTCTCCACGTCGCGCGTTCAACGCGGGTCATGGAGAAGCGCAGCGGATGAGAAGTTACCATAGTAAAAATCCCGCCCCGACTGCCCGCGCACCGTTCTGGGCCTGGCCCAACAACGTGTCGCGCTTATGTGTGGCCCAGGCCCGGGGGCTCCTGTCGGTGTACAAAAGTAGGAGCACTCCTTTTTACCCCTTTACTTGTGCACGGACAGTCGGAGCCGCGCCCACGGCCATACTAAGCAGGGCAGAGGAGGGAAGCTGAAGGCACAAGGCGACCAGAAGCAACGCCAAGACGAGAAACACAAAGAGCAAAGGGGCGAGGTGGGCCCCCCCGGCAAGACCCTTGCCGGGACGACCTCCGCGGCCCTGGCAAGAGCATTGTCGGGGCAACTTGCCCAACGCCAGCAGAGCGAGCCACCCTTGAGCCCAAGGGTTCCAAACACCATCAACAACTACATTGGAACCAGGGCTCGGGAGGCACCTCCGCGGTGGCATGCAGATCTTTGTCAAGATCATAAAAACACGAGATCAGATGAGGACCAGAAGACGACGGCCCTCGGAGGGATCCTAGCCGAGGAAATCCACAAGACCCCCGGCAAGCGCCTTGCCGGGGGGGGACCGAGCGCCACGGCAAGACCCTTGCCGGCCCCCCGGCAAGACCCTTGCCGTGGGCATCAGCAGGGCCACAGCCAGGCCCGCACCAGCCAAGACTCCACCGCCGTCCCCATGCAGCTGCTAGCTCAACCAGCTGGGCAGGCACCTGCGTGGCGACGGGCGACCTCTACACCGACCCAGCAAGCACCTGCGTGGTGGCATGCACATCTTCGTGAAGGCTCCACCACCGCGCCACCTCAGCAGCCTGCCTGCCTACATGGCGCTGCACGCATCGCTGGCCTGGGCGCGTGTCGAAGCGAGGCGGAGCGGCGACGGACGGGACGGGCCTCGTTCCCGTCCCCGATAAAGCTAATGGACACCTAAGTAGCGCACTTAATGCGCTTTGTCCAATAATGTCGGGCGATAAGCTCGCATACTGTAGACCTTCCCACATCCTGTGTGCCACTGTGGCAGCCCCTTTTCGACTATAAAAGGAGGCCCGAGGCATACTGGAGAAGGATTCGGGTCTTTGGAACTACGCAGCCACCGTAGCTAGTTCGAGAGCTCAAGAACACTCTGAAATACACACCAAAGATGGACTAGGGTATTACGCATCCTCGCGGCCCGAACCTGGGTAAACGTTCTTTGTGCTAGCTCCTGAACCTGCTCTTCTCACAACCCCGCGCCCGCCAACCATAGAAGGGATTCAAGTGATCCCATAAGTGGACTAGGGTATTACATTAGTACATTATAGATTCATGGGAATACACCATGTCAAACGAACTAAATGAACAATCTAAATTTCAAGTAGGCTTACCTCATACTCTTCGTCGTTACCATACGCTGGATCGTACGGGTCGTCGAAAGTATAGTCTATCTTCCTCCTCTTCCCCCCACCATCATCCTCCTGAATATACAATTACATCCATCACTAGTAAATACATAAGCCAATTGAAAATTTAGATATGCACAGATGACACATTGATCATACCTCTATGCATTGAAAATTTACATCCATCAGAAATGTTTTTGCAGTGGGTTTTTTTATTTCTGTGCCCCTAAGCTCTATGCATTCAAAAACCACATCCATCACTGGTATATCAATGTATTAGATTTGTACACACATTGATCAAAAACCCCAATATGACATTCAAATAACACATTGATCATTGGTCATGCACACACATTGAAGAACAGAACTTATATAAGTAGCATTCAAAACCCCAATCTGAGTAGCATTCAAAAACAAATCTAACAAGGACCCAATCTAAGGCAACAAATCTGAGTAGCATTAAAAAACCCCAATCTGTGAGCACTAAAAACAAATCTAATAAGCATCATAGCATAAAAACCCCAATCTGTTCACAAAAGCTAGCATTTTTGCAACGAATATCCAAATCTAAAATCCCCAATCATTGCAGCACCTAAACTCATAGTTCACAACATCTAGATAGCATTTTTGCAACCAATTTATCCACCAAACCCTAGTCCAAAAACCTCCGTCCCCCCAACCCATACAAAAAACCCCGGCCCATCTGTCAAACGAACTACTCTAACCATCTGAACTACTGTATGAATCACAATCGAACTCTACAAGCTAAGCAAGTGCAAATACCTGATCCTCCATGGCAGGCGGCACAATGGGGGCATTGGGATGGACTGCACCGCTCGACGCCGGCACCTTCTGCAGCGATGAGGCGGAGCCCGCCACATCCGCAGTGGTTGCGAGTTTCCCCGCACCGCCGTGGACTCCGCCGATATCCGCGGTCACCGCGCCCTGACCCTGCAGCTCCACCACATCTCCGGCCGCTGCGCCGGCGTCGCTACGAGCGTCGGCCATCTGACAGATGGAGGCGATGAAGGTGAGGAAGAGGATGCGGTGGGGGAGAGCGAGATAGTGCGGTGGAGGCAGTGGAGAAGAGCGAGACGACGACGACGTGGAGACAAAGACGATGCAGCAACGAGGGGATTTGGGGGAAAATGGTAGGGGCGATGGAGGTGGTTGCCCTCTTTATATGATGGGACGTTTCGGGCATGTGCATGGATGCATGCTACCCCACGACCGCGGTCTTGCATGCGCCCACGTATGCGCGGCCCCACTCGTCAGCTAGCGGTCAAAGGCATTGACCCGACAGGAACATCCGTTATAACCAGTTATGAGGGTTTCGGGTAAGGGAGTGGGGAAAAGTGAGCAAAAGTTGACAGAGTGGGGATGAACGAGTAGAGCTAAGAAACCAGGGGCACAGAAATAAAAATCCCTTGTGATTAATGCATCACACATAGTTTCGTGAAAGGGTCTCTGATTGTAGTGTCGCGTTAGCAGCATCTTGCAGTAGTGTGAATTGCCAGGCCTGTGTGTTTGATTTCAATGTACAAGAACGCTAAAAAGCTGCTCAAACTCTTTGTACTCCCTCCGTTCCTTTTTACTTCACACATTGTGAATGTTCATACTTTTTTCTACAAGATTGGTCAAAGTAGAGATACTTTGACTGTAGACAAAACTTGTATGCAGACTAAAAAGGACCGGAGGGAGTACATGTGAAACTGCTGCAAACGAGGTGATCACCCTGGGAATAATGCTAGTACGTATTGTTTTGCATGTTCATCCAATGCCAGTGATACAAGAATTCGAACTAAATTCATTCATGCATGGTTGGATTTCATATAAACATGCCGGATTTCATTACATTTCATATATTCTTCAACTAAAAAGGGGTGCGCTGGAGGTATAATTAATTAACCGAAGCTACCCACCTGTGTCCGGCTGAGCCGAACAGAAGCTTCTTTTCCAGCGGACTGAGCTTCAGTTACTTAACTGCAGGTGCAGTTGCTTAACTGACATGTGGCCCAGATGCCTGTTAGGCCCACGTGTCACTGAGCCAACTGCACCAGCAGTTAAGTAGAAGCAATGTCCTTCTCCAACATAGCTCTCTCAATCCACGTCGCCGCCAAGAAACAAATCGGCCGTCAATGGTCAACCCACCTAGCTTGGCTTCAACCGGAGGGTAGCAACGGTGGCCTTACTTGGACCCGAGCGGCGGCGACCTACCGTGTTCTACTCTTCCTCGTTTTCTGTGTGGTGCGACCTCGTTGGCAGCGGGGCGGGGCCTCGACGGGGCTGGCGATGACCTCTGTCTTGTTGCCGGCGGGGCGGCGCCTCGGCGGAGCGGGGGAAATCCCCCCTCGTTGCCGGCAGGGTGGGGCCTCGGCTGAGCTGGCGATGTCCTCTGCCTCATTGTTGGCGGGGCGGGGCCTCCGTCTCGGTGTCAGTGGGGCGGGGCCTCAGCGGAGCCGACGGTGTCCTCTGCCTCGTTGTTGGCGCCGCGGGGCCTCGGCGGAGCAGGGCCTCATCGACGCCAGCGGAGCGGGGACTCGTCGGAGCCGGAATTGTCCTTTGCCTCGTCCTCGGTCTTGCCAAACAACGCCCCGCCCACTTCAGCGCCCTCTTTGTAGCCGGCGGCAGCCTCCGCCACCCGCATGCGGTATCGCCAGCGCTCGAGGCGGCCCTCGCAGGCGGAGCGGTACGAGTCGAGCAGCGTCTCCTGCTCCGCCCGCTCCGCGGCGATCTGTTCCTCCACCTGCATGTGCTCTTGGAGGAGATGGTGGTTGTAGGCGGCGTCGGCCTGTGCCTCCCGGAACTGCTCCTGACGCTTCTACCTCACCGTGTCCATGTATTTGGCACGGGCCTCGCTGATGGTCATGGTGCAATGCATCGGTGAGGATGGCACGGAGGAGGGAGTTGGCGTCAGATCATAGACTACCATGTTCTCCATTGGGACGTCGTCGTCCTCCGGATGCCTGCCGGCCAGCCAGTCGGCAGCAATGGCTGCATCTCCTTGTGGTCCGTCGTCCGCCTGTCCCGAAGAGCGCTGGAGCGCGAGGAAGCCATGGTGGGCAGTAGTGGTGTGGACAGGAGAAAGGGAACGGAGGCGGATGACTGCGGGGTATGGCTGGTGCAACAGTTTATATAGCAATTGTGGGCAGCGGAGGTACGAACGTGTGGCACCGGAGTAGCCGCCTCGGCAACCGCGTATCATTAATGTGGGTAGCAGACGGATGGACGGGCGGCACTTGTGTCGTTTGAAGGCGGAGCAATCGCCTTAACCGGGAAGCGGGGCGAGCCGCGCTGACCATTTTAGGTGGAAAGCGCGCGCGGGCGAGGGAGGCAGTCTGGGTGCGACCAGGGCAGTCAGACTCGTGCTTGGCAGCGGGACGGTCCAGCAGCCGGACATGCTGGCTCGCCAGCGAGCTCGCCGAGCTGAGCGACGACAATCAGACGATGGACGTAGCTTCCGACCAGGAGCCGGCACCAGTGTCCAAGCCTGTTCATGCCGTGTTCACCATAGAGGAGGTGCGGCCGCACTTCGACGTCCTAATGGCAGAAGAGCTACCAGCGCAGGAGGACCTGTGCTACAACCTCCGTCTCCTCAACGAGCACCGGTGAACAAGCGAACGACAATGCCGTCGCGGACATGTGGCCCTATGATCCTGGCTTCCCGAATGAGCAGCGGGCGCTATATCAGACCATCCGTAGGGCCCGCGAAGCCCTCTCCGCCGTCCTTCGAGTTGTTGCGCTCGCCGTGGCGTCGCCGTCTCGCGTTGTCAACATGGTCAAGGGACATGAGGAATGAGGAGATGACTTTACTTGGAGAGGATGACAGTGGGGATCCACCAGGGCCATAGCCGCACGTACGCAAGTGCCTCCTTATTATATACAACTGTAATTTTTTTTGCTTCCTCCTGGTTTCCTGACATCGCGGTCCCACAGGATCGTCAACCGATGTAGTCAATAAACGAGAGAATTGCACAAGGAGCGGCCGACAGCTGGGACCAAGCAGCTCGAGCAATATTTGTGTTTTTGAGGTGTGAGCACTGCAGAGTTTTTCTTGAGCGATGTTTTTGTTGTTGTTCAGAGGAGAGCAGGGTATTAACTGGGTGGGTTGTGGCTCGACTAGCCCAGCCTAGATATTAAATTTTTTCAAGCTGAAAATGGCTAGCCCAGCTATACTTTTTTTTGAGGAATACCCAGGCAAGGTCAACTTGTTATTCTCCGCCCCGCTGGGCTGGAAATCTTTCCTAGGAGGGATGCATTAGGCTTAATAAGAAAATGGACTTCAAGAAATAATAAATGGGATGTAATCATAAAAAATGGGCTGTAACTATAAAAAATGCACCGAACACGTAATTAGTTTATAAAATATTATTTTTGGATTTTGAAAATTTTAATTTCATTAATTGTTGCGCGCACAATGTTTCGTTGGATTTTTACGTAATACAAATTTATATTGAAATTGTATTTAATCTGACTAGAAATTTCAGGATAAAAATATTTCGGATCCCATCAAAATGTGGGAAATTTTATTGAATTCTGTTTTGAATGGTTGGTTGAAATTATTAATCGTTGTCCTAGCTAGAAAATGGGCTGTACTTTTAACAAACTGTAAATGGGCTGTATTAAATTCCATTAGAATTCAAAAATGGGTTGTACATTCTTACAAATATCAAATGGGCTATAAGTTCTCTGCCACACACTTGTGGGCCTACTAAGTTGACGCATCCCCTAAAAAAATTAAGTTGACGTGTATGCAAGGCTTTCTCAACTTATAGTCAACACACGGTTCTAGCAGCAGTGTTGTTGGATGTCCATCCAACGGATGTCGTGCTTCTTCTTCAATCTCGGATATTCTAGCTTCACCCGCCCAAAAAATGATTCCTCCCCTTGACAACTGGGGCGCACCGTTTCGGAGGCTGACCTGTGGGCCTACTAAGTTGACACGTACCAAGGGCTTTGTCAACTTAGTCAATATAAACAATTCTAGCTGCAGTGACCGTATGATGTCCATCCAACGGCCATCGTGCTTCTTCAACCTCTGGTCTTCTTGCTCCAGCCGCCCAAAGCAGCGCCGGTCGTGCCGCCTGCTCCTGCCTCCCATGGCCGGCTGTGCTGCCGTGGAGGCCTCACCGCCCTACTACTCCCAGCGCTGGCCAGGCCATCCCTCCACTCACCGACACCCCCTGTTATTCTGCGGCGACGACAACCTCACACTGCAGCCGAACTAATGAACGCTCGTACTCCTCTCCGCGTGCGCATCCACTGCCGTATCGTCCCCTTCCTAGGCCTCGCCGTTGTCCACCGCCCTGGTGCTCTCGGCGCGACGTGGTCAACGTGGTCAAGGAACGACTTCGATCAGAAGAGTACTGTAAGTGGAGAGGCTGACAGCTGGGTCCACGGCCGCAGCAAGGAAGTGCCTCCTTATTACGTGGAAAATAATGATTCTTCCACCTGACAGCAGGGACCCACCGGACGGGCTGCCGTATTTCATGAAAAAATGTTTCCCCTTGACTACTGGGTCCCACCAGCTACATCTTCGCACGCAAGGAAGTGCCTGACAGTCGGGACCCACCTGGTCGAAGCGTACGTAGCGTTGTCATTCTGGTCGCGAACGTGTAGGTACATACGATCGGTCTGTCTGCAGGCTGCAGCGATGAACCGTGGCCGTGTAAGGAAGGGCACATGTCGTAGTAGAGGCGCACACGTAGCATATACACATACATAGAGCGGCCAAGGTGCAAGAAAGTAACTACGGCCACGTACATACATACGGGCGGGGTCTGGAACGCCTACTCGCGGATACGTACGGCTAGGGCTCGTGTACATGGCTGGGTCAGAACGGAGAAACTGCGTCGTTGTCGTGTTCATGGGGAGGCAACGGAATGCGTCGTGTTCATCGGGAGGCAACGAAACACGTGCTGTTCATCGGGAGCCAACCAGCTTGGATGGAACAGTTGAAGGAAACGAGGCCTGGTGTACCGCAGAACGGAGGAAACGGCCTTGTGTTCGACCGGCCATGGTCGAAACAGGATCCTGTTCATCAGAATGGGTCTGGCGTACAGCAAAACGGAGGAAACGGGCTTCTCTTGGACCTCCTACGGTCGAAATGGGGTCCTGTTGATTGGGAGGGGTGTGGCATACCGGAAAATGGAGGAAACGGACTTGTGTTGGAGCGCTACTGTCAAAACGGGGGTCATGTTCGTCAAGAGTGGTGTGGCGTACCGCAAAACGAGGCTCCACGGGATACTGTTCATCTCCACCGTCGACCTCCTCCAGCCTCCACAGGCTACTGTTCATCCACCGTTGGCCTCCTCCAGCCTCCACCTGTGACTGTTCATCCATGGGCTCCTGTTCATCCAGCCTCCACCGCGCGCTCCTCCATCGACTACTGTTCAACCATCCCTCTCCATGGGGTCCTGTTCAACCACCCCTACACGGGCTACTGTTCATCTAGCCCTCCACCGGCTACTGTTCAACCAGCCCTCCACGGAGTCCTATTCATCCAGCCCTCCACGGGGTCCTGTTCAACCAGCCTCCACCGGCTCGATCGATCGGGGTCCTGTTCGTCCAGCGGCAACGGCCTCTACTACCACGGGTTCCTGTTCATCCAACCCCCACCGGGAACTATTCATCCAAACCCCCAACAACACTCACTGTTCATCAAGAGGCAGCAGGTTCGATCGGCTTCAGTTAGTAGCAGTAGCGAAGGAATCGCTCGATCGGGTTCAGTTAATAGCCATCGATCGATCGCTCGGGTTCAGTAATGCGCAGCCTGCAGTGCAATCACTCGGGTTCAGTTAGAGCCCAACACCTCGCACCCACGCGCATACGTGTACGAGAGAAACGCGCATCGCTCGGTCTCCGACCACCCACCGTAACAGGGAACTCCCCCATATTTTCCTCACCCTCGCTTCTACCACGGTTTTTTCCGTCATGGATGGCCCAAAGAATGTCATGCAGCTGCGTCTCCGGCCCGCCCAGGACGAAAAGCCCATTTTTTGTCATGATTTTTTGTCATATAAGTAGGAGCCCACACATCTATGATGATACCGGGTTTTGTCACAATTATCGTCATAGAAGTGTCATAATCATCACAGAAAAAAATTCGTTCGGCCCAAAATGTCATGGATGTGTCTTTTTTTGTAGTGCTAATTGGTGTAGACATCACTGGAACTGATTTCTGTGGAACCATTTTCCAATTCAAGAGAAGGTACAACTACCTCATCAAGGTCTACTTTCCTCCCACTCACTTCTTTCGAGAGAAACTCTTTCTCTAGAAAGGATCCATTCTTAGCAAAAAATGTCTTGCCTTCGGATCTGTGATAGAAGGTGTACCCAACAGTTTCTTTTGGGTACTCTATGAAGACGCACTTCTCCGATTTGGGTTCGAGCTTATCAGGTTGAAGCTTTTTCACATACGCATCGCAGCCCCAAACTTTAAGAAACGACAGCTTAGATTTCTTGCCAAACCACGGTTCATGTGGTGTCGTCTCAACAGATTTAGATGGTGCCCTATTTAACGTGAATGCAGTCGTCTCTAAAGCATAACCCCAAAATGATAGTGGTAAATCGGTAAGAGACATCATAGATCGCACCATATCTAATAAAGTACGGTTATGACGTTCGGACACACCATTACGCTGTGGTGTTCCATGTGGCGTGAGTTGTGAAACTATTCCACATTGTTTCAAATGAAGACCAAACTCGTAACTCAAATATTCGCCTCCGTGATCAGATCATAGAAACTTTATTTTCTTGTTACGATGATTTTCCACTTCACTCTGAAATTCTTTGAAATTTTCAAATGTTTCACACTTATGTTTCATTAAGTAGATATACCCATATCTGCTCAAATCATCTGTGAAGGTTAGAAAATAACGATACCCGCCGCGAGCCTCAATAGTCATTGGACCGCATACATCAGTATGTATTACTTCTAATAAGTCAGTAGCTCGCTCCATTGTTTCGGAGAACGGAGTCTTAGTCATCGGCATGGTTCGCAAGCATCAAGTGATTCCAAAAGCCCATCAGCATGGAGTTTCTTCATGCGCTTTACACCAATATGACCTAAACGGCAGCGCCACAAATAAGTTGCACTATCATTATTAACTTTGCATCTTTTGGCTTCAATATTATGAATATGTGTATCACTATGATCGAGATTTAACAAAAATACACCACTCAACAAGGGTGCATGACCATAAAAGATATAACTCATATAAATAGAACAACCATTATTCTCTGATTTAAATGAATAACCGTCTCGCATCAAACAAGATGTAGATATAATGTTCATGCTCAATGCTGGCACCAAATAACAATTATTCAGGTCTAAAACTAATCCCGAAGGTAGATGTAGAGGTAGCGTGCCGATGGCGATCACATCGACCTTGGAACCATTTCCAACGCGCATCGTCACCTCGTCCTTAGCCAATCTTCGTTTAATCCGTAGCCCCTGTTTCGAGTTGCAAATATGAGCAACAGAACCAGTATCAAATACCCAGGCGCTACTACGAGCATTAGTAAGGTACACACCAATAACATGTATATCAAATATACCTTTCACTTTGCGATCCTTCTTATCCGCCAAATACTTGGGGCAGTTCCGCTTCCAGTGACCAGTCCCTTTGCAGTAGAAGCACTCAGTTTCAGGCTTAGGTCCAGACTTGGGTGTCTTCTCGGGAGCAGCAACTTGATTGCTGTTCTTCTTGAAGTTCCCCTTCTTCCCTTTGCCCTTTTTCTTGAAACTAGTGGTCTTCTTAACCATCAACACTTGATGCTCCTTCTTGATTTCTACCTCCGCAGCCTTTAGCATTGCGAAAAACTCGGGAACTGTCTTTTCCATCCCTTGCATATTATAGTTCATCACGAAGCCTTTGTAGCTTGGTGGCAGTGATTGAAGAACTCTGTCAATGACACTATCATCAGGAAGATTAACTCCTAGCTGAGTCAAGTGGTTATGGTACCCACACATTCTAAGTATGTGTTCACTGACAGAACTATTGTCCTTCATTTTGCATGTATAGAACTTGTTAGAGACTTCATATCTCTCTACTCGGGCATTTTCTTGAAATATTAACTTCAACTCCTGGAACATCTCATATGCTCCATGACGTTCAAAACGTCTTTGAAGTCCCGATTCTAAGCCGTAAAGCATGGCACGCTGAACTATCGAGTAGTCATCAGGTTTAGCTTGCCAGACGTTCATAACGTCCGGAGTTGCTCTTGCAACAGGCCTTGCACCTAGCGGTGCTTCCAGGACGTAATTCTTCTGTGCATCAATGAGGATAATCCTCAAGTTACGGACCCAGTCCGTGTAGTTGCTACCATCATCTTTCAACTTAGCTTTCTCTAGGAACGCATTAAAATTCAAGGGAACAGTAGCACGGGCCATTGATCTACAACATAGATATGCAAAAAACTATTAGGACTAAGTTCATGATAAATTTAAGTTCAATTAATCATATTACTTAAGAACTCCCACTTAGATAGACATCCCTCTAGTCATCTAAATGATCACGTGATCCATATCAACTAAACCATGTCCGATCATCACGTGAGATGGAGTAGTTTTCAATGGTGAACATCTCTATGTTGATCATATCTACTATATGATTCATGTTCGACCTTTCGGTCTCAGTGTTCCGAGGCCATATCTGCATATGCTAGGCTCGTCAAGTTTCAACCGAGTATTCTGCACGTGCAAAACTGGCTTGCACCCATTGTATGTGAACGTAGAGCTTATCACACCCGATCATAGGGGTGTCTCGGCACGACGAACTGTAACAACGGTGCATACTCAGGGAGAACACTTATACCTTGAAATTTAGTGAGGGATCATCTTATAATGCTACCACAGTATTAAGCAAAATAAGATGCATAAAAATTAAACATCACATGCAATCAATATATGTGACATGATATGGCCATCATCGTCTTGTGCCTTTGATCACCATCTCCAAAGCACCGTCATGATCTCCATCGTCACCGGCTTGACACCTTGATCTCCATCGTAGCATCGTTGTTGTCTCGCCAACTATTGCTTCTACAACTATCGCTACCGCATAGTGATAAAGTAAAGCAATTACATGGCGATTGCATTTCATACAATAAAGTGACAAATATAAGGCTCCTACCAGTTGCCGATAACTTTTACAAAACATGATCATCTCATACAATAACGTATATCACATCATGCCTTGACCATATCACATCACAACATGCCCTGCAAAAACAAGTTAGACGTCCACTACATGTTGCAAGTTTTACGTGGCTGCTACGGGCTTCTAGCAAGAACTGTTATTACCTACGCATCAAAACCACAACGATTTTTCTTCAAGTGTGCTCTTTTGACCTTCAACAAGGACCGTCCGTAGTCAAAATCGATTCAACTCAAGTTGGAGAAACAGACACCCGCCAGGCACCTGTGTGCAAAGCACATTGGTCAAACTAGTCTCATGAACATGGTCATGTAATGTTGGTCCGGGTCGCTTCATCCAACAATACCGCCGAATCAAAATAAGACATTGGTGGTAAGCAGTATTCTCGTGGACTTAACATGACAGATGTCCTAGCGTAAGGACTTAGTCGTGGAGCCATCACAACTAGGTTAGCTTAAAAGGGTTAAACGGGACAAAAAACATAGAGAATTTATACTGGTTCAGCCCCTCGTTGTGGAGGTAAAGGCCTACTCCAGTTTGGGATTGTATTGCTAGGGTTTTGATTACCAGGGAGCGAATACGCTTGACCTAGTTCTCGATCTCTTGTTTCTTGAGTTAACTCACCGTCGCGCCACCCCTTTATATACATAGGTTGATGCCCGACAGCTTACAGAGTCCCGGCCGGCTCATACACAATGTGTCCGGCTCGGTGACTAACTAAGCTTGCCTTATAAAATAAGTTATACATATGGCGGTTCATCCTCTTGGGCCTCAAGTCGCCTCTGGGTCTCAGGCCTTCAATAGGCTTGCTATGACCCGCCATCTTCATTGATAAGTCGCCAGTGGTATGACCCGGCCCCTCCTGGGCGGTTCATACCCAGTAGTTATATCCCCAACATTAGGCCCCAGGTTGATTTGAACTTATTCACATCAATCTTCAATACCTTGTCAAAATCTTGCATCGCATGTTTAATAGATTTTGCTATAACCCGCCATGACGTCAGCTCACAGAATCTTCTTAACCCGCCATGACGTCATTTAGCATTAATTTTGCACAAAGCCCAGAACATCTTTAACTGATCCTTATCATAATGAACATCCCGAAAATTGAGGCGTCCATATAGCCACATGATGATTTTGGCCTCCTCGATTCCCGCACATGCCTTGCATCCACCGTCTTATAAATAGGGACGGGGGTCCTTTTCATTTCCCCCCTTTCCTCCTCATCTTTGCCTTCCTCTTGCGACTCAACTGTAGCCTCAAGCTCCGCCGTCGCCGTCCTCTGTTCGCTGCACCAACACACGCCGCTGCATCAACCTGACGGGTCCAGACAACGCCGTCACACCATCGCAGTCCATCTGCATCCGTAAGTATTCATCTCTTTACACCTCAGATCTGCATTAGGGTTAGCCTTGTTCATTGGTGTTCTTCTCCATTCTTTGTTTTCTCCTTTAGCTCGAGTAGCTTTTGATCTGAACATGGTATGAAACTTGTGCGGTAGTAGTTTAGCAGTTGTTTTTAACATCAGAATACTGTCTCTTCATAGAAGATCTCATCGGAGCACACAAACTTTTCTGCTGCCGCCACCTTAGGTTTAGAATTTTACTGCATTTTTCTGAACTGCTACAGATCCAAAATTATAGCTCCAGTCTGTGAAATCTGTTTGTCCATCACTTAGTAAAATTTTCATTGATAGATTTGAAGTATCACAACTGCCACGGCGGCTTATCCCATAAACTGTAGTCCACCATATAACATCAAGCCCCGTTATAAGCCGCTAGCACACGCTTCATAACTTGTATGACATGGTAATATTCTCTGGTTTTAACCATGCTTACTCATTAATCCTCCTTGGTTCTGCGCAATATATCTGATCTTTGAACTCTGGCCGGCTTAACAGCATAATTCTTAACCCGGCAGGTACCATTAGTCCCCTTTTAAGCCGCCAATATGAATATCCGCGTACTTCAATGTTCATTTTCCGGCTTAATACATCCGCTGCTTATATCATTTTTCTTCCGAATCAATGGTCCGGCTTAGCAATCTTAATCTTAAGCCGACAATGTTTCTTTCTTTCAGGCCATCAAAATGGGCAAGACTGTCAGTGCTTGCAACTGGGTTGTTTCCCGGGTCACCGAAGAAGACTTGAATGAATACGTTCAAACAGGTGTCTTGGCTAAAAAGGATATCATTCATTGGAGGGTCCCAGGTGCTGAATCTCCTCCTGAGGCCAAGGATGGTGAAGTCATTGTCTTCACTGATCATATGCTCCGGGGCTTCAGCCCTCCCGACTCAAAATTCTTCCATGATGTGCTGCACTTTTTCCAGCTCCATCCACAAGATATCGGTCCGAACTCTGTTTCAAACATCTGCAACTTCCAAGTGTTCTGCGAGGTGTACCTTCAACAAGAGCCCACCGTAGAACTATTCAGGGAGTTCTATTACTTAAACCGGCAGAACGAGTTCAAAGACGGACCTAGCCTAGAGCTAGGCGGTATTTCTATACAGCGACGGAAAGAAGCCACTTTCCCAGCCGCCACTCTGCCCGGTCATCCCAAAGACTGGAACCAAACCTGGTTTTATTGCACAGACACTTCTCCAGAAGGTGAAAATCCTCTGGCGGGTTATCGCAGTAGCCGACTTAGCAATAGACATCCTCTTCCAGATCGCATTATGTCAGGACCGGTTTTTCGGGATATTAATTTCACAGAAAACGGCCTTCGTGCTCACCCGCCCCAGGATTACTGTTAGCTGATGAGGCACCAACTTGATACAAGAATTCCAAGCAACGTACAAAATATGTAGTACAAGACCATTGTGGCCTAGGAGTACAACACTTGGTTTCTAGTGGTTGATGGCGGAAGCGGTTTGTGGTTCATCTGCGTCTATGGGACTCCATTTCCCACAAGAACAGCTGACCAGGATAACTCCTATCTCCGCGAGGCTGCTATCATCATTGCGTAGGTTCCGGGGCTGTCATCGCAACGGTCTCTCCAAGCAAGGAATCTGGCCAAGACAATAACCAGGGACAAGCCAGTGAGTACGTTTGAATGTACTCGCAAACATTAAGAGCACGGGTATAATATAAAAAGGGATAATCATGCTCCGAAATATTCTACGATCATAACGTCAATCACAAAATAAACAAACTTTATGATGCACGCATGCAGGTAAAATGTGAATATGCAATACGGGAGTAGAAATAGAATGCACCGATCGAGTGTCTGAAGCGACGCCTCGAAAGGGTAATAAGATAAATCATGCCTCAGTCGGGCATCTGAGCGACGCCACATAAAGGGCTTATGAATAATAAATAAAAGACAAACATGCCGCAGTCGGGCGTCTGAGCGACGCCACATAAAGGGCTTATAAAGGATAAATAAATAACAAGCATGCCGCAGTCGGGCGTCTGAGCGACGCCGCATAAGGGGCTTATAAAGGATAAATAAATAACAAGCATGCCGCGGTCGGACGTCTGAGCGACGCCACAAAAAGGGCTTATAAAGGATAAATAAATAACAAGCATGCCGCAGTCGGGCGTCTGAGCGACGCCACATACAGGGCTTATAAATAATAATCGTAGTGAGTATCCAGGAGGTAGAACCGTCCCAGGGATACTTAATAATTCAAATAATGTAAATGGTTAGTCCATAATAATAATAAACATAATCCTCATATGACACAGGTCAAAATCAATGTTCTAGTATATCCGTTTCTCCATCCGAAGACCGTCACTATGTTCTAGTTTAGTCGTTCTCCATCCGAATACCGTTACTATGATCCTGTTTAGCCGTTTCTCCATCCGAATACCGTTACTATGATCCAGTTTAGCCGTTTCTCCATCCGAAAACCGTCACTAGACCCATCTCAGACTGTAGTCCTTACCCATGGACATGGCTATCCGAATAGATATAACCTCTGCATAGGGTGTACTCTTTACCCACGAGTAACGGATTTATTTAGTCCATCGAGACTAATTCCGCCTACGGCCTTTTAATTGAAAACACGCCTGACCTGCACACACCAGCTTAACTTACCGGTGTCTGGAATCACCCACGACACCTGTCAAGCAAAACTCTAAGTGGGGAGGCTACAACCTCGACGTAGCATGGGATCAAATTTATATCGCGCGCTCTAAGGGGTGCCCCCCTCTCGGTCCCAACCGGAAACACCCATGCCCCCGGACCAGGTGGCATGCCTACCGGATGCATCCGGTATCTTCCACCATGGCCTCTCTGTACGGTGTGTGCTTTCGTAAGGGGTTGACAACTTACTGAACCATACCCTACCTGCGGCAGGGACAAGTGGTAGTACAAAACAAGTAGGGGAAAATTACTGAAGCAAGACTCGATCTATGGCCGACTCAGGAAGTTCCCATATAATTAGCATAACAAAAATATTACCATTAACAGATAAACTCACCACTCATCAAGCCTCACCATGCCATACCGGACATATTCGTCTCGACGAGGAACTAGGGACAAGATCGTGTCTACCCAAGACCACGACTTTCCCGGCTTCCTTCCGGTATGCATGAGAAGCTCACGAGGATGATCACTATCACCAGCATATCCATTACTAACAGTAAAGCATCTCCAATAAGCACTCATGCGTGTGACTTTATCCTTACATAAAATAACGTATGCTCCAAGTCAAAGTGGTGTTGTAACCGTATCAAAACACCTCACAAAAATATTATGCCAGAGTTCAGAATGCTTGCCTTCAAGAGTATGCAAGGGGGTGCACTTTTTGAAAGTTTTCTTCTCTCTCCATTTCCTATTTTAAAAAAAAAATTCAAATAACAAATATTTCAAAAACAGCACAAAAAGTTGTCCCAAATATTTTTGAAATAAATCTTCAAATAAACTAGATGAAATTTGAGAGAGGTAGGAAAAAGAATCAACTCATTTGGGGTTTTATTTTAAAAGATATAGCCAGTCAAAGTTTGGTCAAAATTCTGTTTTTAATAAAACCAGAAAAGAAAACGTTTCGGGGGAAAATACGCTTTCGAAGCAGAGGAAACGTACTCAGGCGTTTACGTGACCACTTAAACACGTTGTGGCGGGGCTGGGTCACTGACAGTGGGTCCAGCGGGCCCACTGGTCAGGTTTGACTAGTCTCTCCTCCCTCCTCTTCCTCTGCCCGAACGGAGGCGGGACTCCGGCGATCGCCGCTGGTGATTGGCGGCTCCTCGCGGGCTCCGGAGGGCAGGGATGGATCCGTGGCTCCAGGGCGGTCCTCCCGGTGGTCGAGGGGGCCGTGGGGGTGAAGGGAGTCGCCGGCGGCGAGCTCCGCGGCGGAGAAGGTTTCGGTCAAGATTGGGGTTTTGGGCTGTGGTGGCTCTCGATCGAAGCTAAGAGGATGGGCGACTCCGTGAGGTTGAGGGGAAACGGGTGGTGGCATTGGATGGGTGGGGGAGGCCCTGGTTGCGATGTATGGCACCGGAAGGTGGCGGCGGCCGAACCGGTCAGAGTCGAGGAAGATGGCTGCCATCTGTCGAATGCTGGCCGTGGGGGTGCTATGGGGGTGGCCTGGGGTCGCATGGTTGCTTGGAGGAGCTCGGGGGTCTCCTTAAATAGGCGTTTGAGGCCGGTCCCGTGGCGGCCGTGGATAAGAACGCCGACGACCGCCGTGATGTAGCTGCAGGGCGACGTGGCGGCGACGAGCGCGTGCCGACGGGTTCTAGGATAAGTTCGAGCTGCTCCTGGGGGCAGCTGGCGCACTGGTGTGGCTTGGGCGGCGCCGTCCGTGGCAGGCGTCTACTGCCGATGCCGGCGTGCCGCCAAAGGCTCTGACGGCGGCGCTGTAGGGCGCCAGGGGCGGCTCTGCGACGCGGGAGGGGGCGGGCATGCTGGCTGCGAGTGGGGAAGGCTAGAGCGGGCTCGGGGAGGCGGCCGTGCGAAGCGGCGGCTCGGGCGCCCACACGTGCAAAACATGCGCTCTGGGCGCGCCCAGAGCACGCACGGGACGTGTTCGACAAAATGCCAGGGCAGCCTAGAGTGCTAGAGGGAGGCTGGCAATTAACAGGACTAGGTTAGGAGTAGCTAGGATCTTAGTGGACAAAGTTGCTGGGTCAGAGGATCAAGTACACAGTGCAAACTAAAGTTCATGTCAAAACTGACTATGCACACCAAGTGTTCGACAGAATGCTAAGTGCATCTAGGCAACTCTTGGAGTGGCCAAAAACTCCAGATCAGGGTCTCCCTGGATGAAGGCGATGATGGCAAGATCATTTGGGCAAAACCAGAAACCTGCTAGTGCAAGTTTTGCAAAACTACAGTTTTGGACAGGAAGAAAAAGGTCTCATTGCATGCACTTAAAATCCTCCAATGGGACCCCTCTCCTGGACTTAAGGGTTTTGCAGGGAGGGCTACAAGCAGGAAAAAGTTCATGGGCACTAGAGTAAAATAAAATAGGGTTGCAGTACAAATCACCAAACTGGATCAGAATGAAAAAGAGGTTGATTCACTCAAATTTTTCAAAGAACATCAATGTGTTTTAGTATAAAGTTGAATTATATGCATCTACTGACATCTCCAAACACTTGGAAGAATTTTTAAAGGAATATTTAAATAGGTTGTAGTGCAAAAATGCCTACTGGACCAGATTTGAAAAGTTGATGTAGAGCTCAAAATCTCCAATAACCAAAATATATTTTTGCATAAAGGTGATGTGGAAACATCACATGACATCCCCAAATTTTGGTGGAAATTTTAAATGCATTTGTCAAATGGTTGCAGTGCAAAACAGGCTCCAAATTTATGAAAGATCATTTTAAAAGAGTAAAGCTCAAGAAAAAGCAATTATGCAATTAAATCCACTGATAAAGAATTGTTTTATAGAGAGAGTATACAAGTCCAATAATCCTTTTGGAAAATTTCCACTTGAGGTGAAACCCACAATATTAAAGAGAAAAAGGGGTTCTGAAATCAAAAGATAAACCCAGAAAACAAAAATTTAATTTCCTGGCAAAATTTTTAATTAATAAAACGAGGTCAAAATTTTGGGGTGTCACACATTAGCACAGCAGAGCGGAAAAAGTATATGCCCATCTTTTCACAGATCCGAGCCTTGATGGCCAACGGCTTGACTGGAATTGATCTTGTTTGATGCTGGGTGTCATGGAGGATATTACCCCTAAGCCGCCAACCCGACTTAATGTGTGAGTATACTGGCGATTTGAAAGATCCACTTCGCCACTACCAGATAGAAATAACTGAAGATGACATCAATAATATGACCAAATCTCTCCTGAACGAGAGTCTGGAAGACTGCAACAAAGTTGGATTAAATCCTTTCTGCGCTCTTAACCAACTGCCAGCTGTAAGCTTTTAAACTATTTCCGGTTTAATCACTGTCTTTCATTTAGACTATCTTCTCATATCCCACTTTATTTGTGCAGGCTGATTCTCCTTTCTGGAAGAGGAAGTTAGAGAAGTCCGTCAAGAAGACCCGGACAAAACACAAAGTGATCAAAAAACCTGCCAAGAAGAAAACCAATCCTGCCGAGTTATTCAACTTGGATGAAAATGATGATGATGATGAGTCGGAGGTAGAACTTGATTCCCTTGGCTCATTTTTTGTACACCTTATTGGCAATGACCATTATCAGGATGATGCGGAGGCCAGCCGTGCAGATGATGAAGAGGTAATTACTCTTTCCTCCAGCTCATAACCTCTGCCAACACAGAAAACTTGACAAGCAAGCCAGAAAGTAAGATTTTATCACCCTTTCGCTTACTTGGATCCCAACTTTCTTTTGAAGAAGCAGCAACATGAAGCTCGCCGCACAACCCGGAATAGCGGTGGCGGAGTCCTTTCCTCCGGCTTACCCAACACACCGGCACCTCGCAAGCGTCGACCGGAGGTTTCAAATATCTCTGACTTATCTTATCCCAAGGCGGGTCTTTTTCGTCAACCTCTTAACCCGTCTGATTCAAACTACCAGGGAACATCTCATTCCTCCTCCGGTGACTCAACTGGGACTCAAGTCCCGACTTTCAAGACCGTGCCTGGGTAAGGGTGTTAAATCTATCCAATTCTCTTTTAGTTGTCATATTAACTCTGCCTTATGCTTCCTTTTCAGTGGTATAGCCAAGCCCAGCAAGAAACAGAAAGTTGACAAACCGGCTGAAGAATCCAAGTCTGCTGAACCGAAGAAGGATGTCACATCTGAAACTTTGCATCAAGTGTCAGAAACTGCTGTGGATGACCCCCCCTGCAGAAGACCGACCCGTACTCAAGATGCCATGGACATTGATACAGAAGATGATAAGCCGCCCAGTTCTGCTCAGTTGGCTCAGGAATCTGATGATTACTAGGACAACTTATCAGGCTCCAGGCAACCCCATCGCCCTGTCGAAACACAGCGCCAAGGAGGAGTTCTCCGCTGTTGACAAGGGCAAATGGAAAGTTGACTTGGAAAGCTATTCCCAATTTAGTGCTCAAGAAATTAATTCTGGTTACTTGAACCTCCTTCACACCAGCCGCGACTTTGAAGCCGGCTTGGTTAACTTGATGAAGGAGCTCTTTGAGGTAATCCAGCACAATCCTTTTCATAAATATTCCTTTTGATGTCACTTGAAGCTACGTCGATATTTCCCCAAAGAGGAAGGGATGATGCAGCACAACGGCGGTAGGTATTTCCCTCATATATGAAACAAAGGTTATTGAACCAGTAGGAGAACCAAGCAACACAACGTAAACCACCCCTGCACACAGATAACAAATCCTCGTAACCCGACGTGTTAAAGGGTTTGTCAATCCCTTTCGGGTAACGGCGCCAGAAACGGTGCGTGGACGGGAGAAAGTTGTAATAGATTGAATAAATAGATCGCAAATAAAATAACGTGCATGAAAGTATTTTTGTATTTTGGTTTAATAGATCTGAAAATAAATGCAAGAAAAAAGTAGATCGCAAAGGAAAATATATGACAAAGAAGACCCGGGGGCCGTAGGTTTCACTAGTGGCTTCTCTCGAGAAAGATAGCAAACGGTGGGTAAACAAATTACTGTTGGGCAATTGATAGAACTTCAAATAATCATGACGATATCCAGGCAATGATCATTATATAGGAATCACATCCAAGATTAGTAGACCGACTCCTGCCTGCATCTACTACTATTACTCCACACATTGACCGCTATCCAGCATGCATCTAGTGTATTAAGTTCATGAAAAAATGGAGTAATGCAATAAGAATGATGAGATGATGTAGACAAGATCTATCTATGTAGAGATAGACCCCATCGTTTTATCCTTAGTAGCAACGATACATACGTGTCGTTTCCCTTTCTGTCACTGGGATCAAGCACCGTAAGATCGAACCCACTACAAAGCACCTCTTCCCATTGCAAGATAAATAGATCAAGTTGGCCAAACAAAACCCAAATATCGGAGAAGAAATACGAGGCTATAAGCAATCATGCATATAAGAGATCAAAGAAACTCAAATAACTTTCATGGATATAAAAAGATATAACTGATCATAAACTCAAAGTTCATCAGATCCCAACAAACACACCGCAAAAAGAGTTACATCATATGGATCTCCAAGAGACCATTGTATTGAGAATCCAGCGAGAGAGAGGAAGCCATCTAGCTACTAACTACGGACCCGTAGGTCTACAAAGAACTACTCACGCATCATCAGAGAGGCACCAATGGAGGTGGTGAACCCCATCCGAGATGGTCTCTAGATTGGATCTGCTAGTTCTGGACTCTGCGGCGGTTGGATGAATATTTCGTCGATTCCCCTAGGGTTCTGGAAATATTGGGGTATTTATAGAGCAAAGAGGCGGTCCGGGGAGCACCCGAGGTGGGCACAACACACCAGTGCGTGCTTGGGCCCCCTGGCGCGCCCTGGTGGGTTGTCCCCTCCTCGGGACTCCCCCCAGGCACAGCCAGGGCCTATTACGTTCCTTCTGGTCCATAAAAAATCTCCGTAAAGTTTCGTTGCATTTGGACTCCGTCTGATATTGATTTCCTGTGGTGTAAAAAACATGCAGAAAACAACAACTGGCACTTGGCACTATGTCAATAGGTTAGTACCAAAAAATGATATAAAATGACTATAAAATTATTATAAACATCCAAGATTGATAATAAAATAGCATGGAACAATCAAAAAATTATAGATACAATGGAGACATATCAGCATCCCCAAGCTTAACTCCTACTCGTCCTCGAGTAGGTAAGTGATAAAAACAGAATTTTTTTATGTGGAGTGCTGTCTATCATGTGATATTATATTCTTTTCTTTATAGCATGGACAATTGGACTTTTATGTGATTCAAAGCAATAGTCTAGTTTTGACATAACAATTTAGATACTCAAGCATATCAACAAGCAACCATGTCTTTCAAAATATCAACACTAAAATAAGTTATCCCTAGCCCATCATGCTCAAACATTGATCCATTCATGAAACACACTTGAATATTAGCTACACCCAATACTTAAGTACGATCATATTGCCTCCTAGTTGGTTCTTTTATAAGAGAAGATGGAGACTCAAATTCAAAAATAAAAATTGCATAAAGTATAAGAAAAGCCCTTCGCAGAGGGAAGTAGGGATTTGTAGAGGTGCTAGAGCTCAAAGCAAAAAATTAGAGATAATACCATTTTGGGAGGTGTATCCATCCCACCAACGAAAACGACTTAGAGTCTCCAACACGTTCCATGCTAGATATATCATAGGCGGTTCCCAAACAGAAAATAAAGTTTATTCCTTTTTCCACCATACTTTCACTTTCCATGGCTAGCCGTATCCACGGTTGCCTTCCATACCAACACTTTCCAAGGAATTTATTATTTGACAAGATAAAGTAAATTCATTTTTGCATTTCGGGACTGGGCATCCCTAAAACCTTTGCCCCAGTGGTACGCGTTGGTGCTATACAAACGGTTTTTAACCCCTTTCCGCGATGGCATTTGGAACCATCGCCTAGTGAGTGACGGCAATAGGGGGGTCCTTCCCACACGACCCAAAAACCGTCGGGGATTGGGAGCCTTGATGCATACAGTTGTCCCTATATAACTGTTTCCGATATCTCGAATATCCCAAACGCTTCATCCTTGCTACTCGTTTGTGCTCGCATTGCCATCGCAGTCGGAGTTTTGTGGTTTTACCTAAAACCAGGCAGATTCTAGGCACAGGAGCTTTCCAGGCAGATTCCAGGCACGGGAGATTTACGATGATTGGCACATCACAAATAGTTCATGATTATGAACCGTGTACGATAGGTAGACAATCACACACATTTAGTTTTCCCGCACCGTATGTGATAGTGTCTGACATCACACACGCTTTGCAAACGACAACTGTGTGCATTGTTACAGACGTTTCCTCTCCGTGAATCGTGTTGGATTATGATGTATATCGCACACGCTATGCTTTATTAACCGCATGTGCCGTAATGACCTGCACATCGTAATTTCGCCCTAATTTAATTGCTACTATTTAAAATTGTACCTAATTTAAACTTGGAAGTAGGCTATAGCTTTATTCATATCCATCAGGTTCAAACAACCAATGCATTATTCGATTCACAGGTACATATGTTTAGGAATTACATAAGCACCAAATAAAGAATAATGAACCAGGGTTCTATCCTTGTACTATTACAGATGGTACACAAAGAGGCGACAGACATTCCGGTTGCTGAACAAGGTGAAGCGGAATGGCCCTATTGTGCTCTCCTAGATGTAGAAGGCATGCAGGACTCTAGTCCAACCCCTTGTGATGGCCGACCGCCAATCATGTAGTTTGAGAGGTAATCTTGAGTAAACTGCTTCAGGATCCACTACAAAAGAAAAAAAAAGATTCAAACATTGTCATCTAACACAACTCATTACGGGCAGTAAAAAGAAGGCTACAGGGTTCTTACTTACCGTCCTGTAGTTCACTGTTGTCTTGCAAAAAGTGTAAACAAATAGTTTGATTGACATCTTTTGACCCATTTTAATAAGAATCTTTATCAGTTTCCTCACTTGATGCTGGTGCATGAATATCTCAGTGCCCCATACGCAGAAAGCGTCGAAGTGTGGATCTTTGGCAATGATATATGTACCTAAAAGCACTAAGTTAATATTAGAAGCTAAACAACAATTGAAAAATGATGTAGTACAACACGCCCTCCATCCCATTATATATGATTTTATTACATGTATATCTAGACATCATCAGAACATTAAGGTAACACTCTTCCTTGTTGCTATGTAGCCTGGGATTGCATATTTAGTCATTCAGTACAATGCATGTTGCTATGTAGCCTCAGATATATTAAATATGGCCCTAGTTAACCTACTGATAAATGGGTGACAAATATATTCAGTGAAATGTTCGATTCGACGATTAATCCCTTATCAGCCCCAGGCTATATGGTACCAGCTACCAATATCTTGAATAGTGAGTACATATAAGCAATGCGATGAAACTAACCTCGATGGAAAACAACATTGTTCTCAATATTGTCCTGCATGAGTACATATAAAGGCATGTTAAGCACAACAGGCTAAATATCAACCAAAAATATCCATGGTAGACAACATAATCTACAAATGATAGCTTCTGTGTGCAGGCTTAAGCACGCTAGTTAAGCAAAACAAGAAGTAGAAAAGTGTGTTAACTGCATCAGGCACAACATTTAAAAACAAGCAAATAGTCATTCAGCTGGTATTTTGCAAGTCTAAAGTACACTAGTTATTGTTAAAAAAATGAAAAGGCATGCTAACTGCAATATCCTTAACAACAACCAAATATCGTAATTCATAGTGGTATTGTTGAAACTGTTATTGATGAAATTGAACTGCACGGCAAATAGTTGCACATATAGAGCATCACATTGTGAAGAACTGAAATAAACAAGTCATCAGGCCATCTCTAGCCGATCCTTAAAAAGTTAAAGGACTAAAAACCTTAGTGGATATATTCGATTGAAGTAGAGGTCGAGCCAATCCTTCCTCGTCATGGACGGTGTGCTGCGAGCCAGGTCCGGGCCAGTGCAGTCGTCGTGGTCGTTGGGGAAGGCACTCCTCCACTCGTCGACGTCGATCTCCTCATCCTCGGGGCCCACCTCGACGCCCTTCGCGCCACCGTCGCCACAGCCTTTGACCTCGTCATCGGAGGAGAGCGCGATAACCTCGCCGCCGTGCTCGCCGCCTTCGACCTCGTCATCGAAGGAGAGCGCGATAACCTTGCCGATCTCCGCGCCAGCAAAGATCGCCCGCTCCGCCTCCACGAGCTCCGGATGCTGCCGGCGGAGCTCTTGCATGTAGGCCTCATCGACCGTGTGGAAGCTACCGAGCCACCGGCGGGTGTGGGTCTCCCGATCTATAATCTCGGCGACCCACGTCCCCCACTGCCACTGTCGCACCCTAAGGTAGGACCATGTCGGCTGCCAGGTCCGAGGGAGGACGGGGAAGTCCTCGAACCAGCGTAGGGGCGCGGCGGCGGGCGGATCGGGGGACCGGCGACGGCGGTCGAGCCCGCGGAGGACGACTGGGACACCTCGGCGGCCACCATGCCGGCGTCAGGCGAAAAGGCCGCGATAAACCTCTTTTTGGCCATTGGCTCCTCTAGCTCCCCGGCACACGGGCAGAGCTTCAGGATGGAGGCGCCGGCGATGGCGGCGACCTACCAATGGTTTCGAGGGTTGTGTGTGTCTGTGTGAGCGAAGGTTTTGGGGAGTGTGTGGTGTGTGGAGGGGGGCGGGGGGGCAAGGTGGTGTTTGAGGAAATACTGCGGCAACTGAAAATTTTACTAGGCGGGAGTAGCAAGGCGGGGCTACTGAAAATTTGGATCAAGGGCGAGCATATATTTTTGAGATCGCAAGGGATGCAGAGGTGGGAGTAAAATGCCGGGTCTACTGAAAATTTGAATCAAGGGACTGAAGCACAGCGGGAGTAACAGACATCGCACACGGTCCGCACATACTAATCGTGTGCTATCAAACATTAAAACCTTCCAAGCGGTAGATATTTTCGAGATTACGAGGCAGTAATATTTTCAAGATTGCGAGGGATGTAGAGGCGGGAGTATTTGGGGAGCGAGCTGGTGTGCTTGACACGCTGGCTGTGGACTGTAGCCGACGGACCTTCTCGTGTAAGCCATAGGCTTACTATACACCGACGGTGCTCCAGGATATTTTGTAATACATCTCACATGGTTGGTGATAATAAGCTGTGTGGGATCTACTTGATTTTTCATCTTCATTTGAATTACATAATGGGTTCACAGCGGCAATGGATGGTGTTTGAATTGCTAGACCTTTTATCTGTCATGAACACGCAACTGTATGTGTGTCGTAAAAGAATTGGAATTATTCAGGGTTGCTTTGGACATTTTATACATTAAACTGGTTTTCTAGCCATTTCAGGTGCACAATTCAAAATTAAACTACATGCACATGCTCCGGTGCATATAAATTGGTTGAAAAATCAAATCTTTGTCCTTGGGTGCATATTTAGGTCCCATGGAAGAAATGGGAATGAATTTCAATTGCCAGCAAAACATTGAGATACCTTGTTTTTAAATACTAGTAAATCCAAAACTCGTCTGAAATTCATGAAACTTGGCATGGTATCATGGAGCGGCATCAACATACCGTGGTAAATTTTTTGTCCCATTTGGGGCAGGTTTGGGTATAACCTTCTCACAAACAAGAGCTTCTCACAACAAGCGTGATGGTTTCGGTAGGGAACGTGCCACCTTTGGGGATGGAATGATATCCGTTGCCTCTTATTGCTATCAAAAAAATCTAGTGTCAAGATAGAACAATAGGAGTGTTGTGTTCAATTTTGGAATTTTTCGGGGTTCGTTTGGCCTTTTTTATACATAAATTGGGTTTCTGGGCATTTAATGTTCATAATTCAAATCTGAACCACAAGCACATGCTCTAGTGCACCAAAGTTGGTTGAAAAATCACATGTGTCTCCTTGGGTGAATTTCTAGGTCCCATGCAAGAAATGGGAATGAATTACAAACACAAGGGCACTGTTGATTGCCGGCAAAACATTGAGATGCCTGGTTTTTAAATTCAAGTAAATCCAAAACTCGTCTGAAATTCATGAAACATGGCATGGTATCATGGAGAGGCATCAACATGCCATGGTAAAAATTTTGTCCCATTTGGGGCAGGTTTGGGTATATGCTTCTCACAAACAAGAGCTTCTCACGACAAGCCTGATGGTTTCGGTAGGGAACGTGCCACCTTTGGGGACGGAACGATATCCATTGCCTCTTATTGCTTTCAAAAAAAATCTAGTGTCAACATAGAAAAACAGGAGTGTTGTGTTTAATTTTGGATTTTTTCGGGGTTCGTTTGGCCTTTTTTATACACAAATTGGGTTTCTGGGCATTTAATGTGCATAATTCAAATTTTAACCACAAGCACATGCTCTAGTGCACCAATGTTGGTTGAAAAATCACATGTGTGTCATTGGGTGAATTTCTAGGTCCCGTGCAAGAGATGGGAATGAAATTCAAACACCAGGGCACTGTTGATTGCCGGCAAAATGTTGAGATGCCTGGTTTTTAAATTCTAGTAAATCCAAAACTTGGCATGCTATCATGGAGCGATAGAAACATGCCATTGTAAAATTTTTGTCCCATTTGGGGCAGGTTTGGGTATAAGCTTCTCACAAACCAGAGCTTCTCAAAACAAGCGTGACGGTTTCGGTAGGGAACGTGCCACCTTTGGGGACGGAACGATATCCGTTGCCTCTTATTGCTTTCAAAAAATTTCTAGTGTCAACATAGAACAACAAGAGTGTTGTGTTTAATTTTGGAATTTTTTGGGGTTCGTTTGGCCTTTTTTATACATTAATTGAGTTTCTGGGCATATAATGTGCATAATTCAAATTTGAACCACAAGCACATGCTCCCATGCACCAAAGTTGGTTGGAAAATCACATGTGTGTCCTTGGGTGAATTTCTAGGTCCCATGCAAGAGATGGGAATGTAATTCAAACACTAGAGCACTGCTGATTGCCGGTAAAACGTTGAGATGCCTGGTTTTTAAATTCTCGTAGATCCAAAACTCGTCTGAAATTCATGAAACTTGGCATGCTTTCATGGAGCAGCATCAACATGCCGTGGTAAATTTTTTGTCCCATTTGGGGCAGGTTTGGGTACAAGCTTCTCACAAACTAGAGCTTCTCACAACAAGCGTGATGGTTTCGGTAGGGAATGTGCCACCTTTGGGGACGGAACGAGATCCATTGCCTCTTATTGCTTTCAAAAATTTCTAGTGTCAACATAGAACAACAGGAGTGTTGTGTTTAATTTTGGAATTTTTCATGGTTCGTTTGGCCTTTTTATACATTAATTGAGTTTCTAGGCATTTAATGTGCATAATTCAAATTTGAACCACAAGCACATGCTCCCATGCACCAAAGTTGGTTGAAAAATCACATGTGTGTCCCTGGGTGAATTTCTAGGTCCCATGCAAGAGATGGGAATGTAATTCAAACACCAGAGCACTGTTGATTGCCGGTAAAACGTTGAGATGCCTGGTTTTTAAATTCTAGTAGATCCAAAACTCGTCTGAAATACATGAAACTTGGCATGCTATCATGGAGCAGCATCAACATGCCATGGTAAATTTTTGTCCCATTTGGGGCAGGTTTGGGTATAAGCTTCTCACAAACTAGAGCTTCTCACAACAAGCGTGATGGTATCGGTAGGGAACGTGCCACCTTTGGGGACGGAACGATATCCGTTGCCTCTTATTGCTTTCAAAAATTTCTAGTGTCAACATATAACAACAGGAGTGTTGTGTTTAATTTTGGAATTTTTCATGGTTCGTTTGGCCTTTTATACATTAATTGAGTTTCTGGGCATTTAATGTGCATAACTCAAATTTGAACTACAAGCACATGCTCCCGTGCATTCAAAGCAGGTTGAAAAATCACATGTGTGTCCTTGGGTGAATTTCTATGTCCCATGCAAGAGATGGGAATGAAATTCAAACACCAGGGCACTGTTGATTGCCGGCAAAAGGTCGAGATGCCTGGTTTTTAAATTCTAGTAAATCCAAAACTCGTTTGAAATTCATGAAAACTGGCATGCTATCATGGAGCGGCATCAACATGCCGTGGTAAATTTTTGTCCCATTTGGGGTAGGTTTGGGTATAAGCTTCTGTAGCGACCAGACCTCAAATGGCCTGTGCTGCTGTGCACCAGTGTCATCCCTGGATCAGTAATGCTGACACGCACAGTACAAATGGAGGATTTATAACAGAGTAGCAATCACACACTTATTACATCGAATATCTCCGAAGAGATTAAGTATAAACATGGCTTAACGCCATCTAATAACGATAACAGCGGAAGACTTGGAAGATAAGTGAGTCCATCAACTCCAGCGGCATCACTGAGTATAAGACCATGACCTAAGGCTCCTTACTCGTCGTCTGAAAAGTCTGCAACATGAAACGTTGCAGCCCGAAACGGGTCAGCACATAGAATATGCTGGCAAAGCAACACATAGAGAACAATGAACAATGATAATGCTATACTATATGCATATTTGGCTGGTGGAAAGGCTCTATGGTTACAGTTTTGCGAAAAGCCAATTTTATCCTACATCAAAGGAATAAATTTTATTTAACTATCATGGTGGTTGAAACATTGAGAAGGTACCTCCAACTCAATCCCAATTAAGTGTCATCATTAACCCAACAAAATTAATTATAAGTATCACGGTGATGAGATTCAAATGATAATCCAGATACTAGATACTCAAGTTGTCCATAACCGGGGACACGGCTAATCATGATCAGTTTGTACACTCTGCAGAGGTTTGTGCACTTTTCCCCACAAGACTCGATCGCCTCCGCTTGATTCTCGCACTACATGATGTTTGAGAAACGGATGACCGAGACACAGTCTTTCAGAAACAATCACTCTTTACTCTGGATGGACCGGTACACCTACTTTCCCCTACATCTGCTAGTCCACCTCTTCAAGAGATCCTGTAACCTACTCAGCTATGCTAGACCCCATAATAGCTTGCGGCTGCACACGGAAGTTTCTAGCATGAATAATCTTATGATCCCTTTGAGCCTGGGTGGCGGACCTTATACATACAGACAACACTGGGTTCTCCAGGTGCCTCAATCCACCCAGATGTGAGTTTTAGTTGCCACCTTAAGTTGAACCATTATTAAACATCTCACATCTGTCATGAATATCACTCAAACCCAATCCACGTCTACGAGCATAGCATGGCATACAATAGCAACGTAGAAGTAACTCCCAAGGGTTTGATAAATAAAACAGGTAATAGGTACTACCTCAACTACTTCCCAATACCCTCAGTTTAATTAGATCCTAATCATGCAATGTGTTTGTGGAATAGATCTAATGCAATAAAAACTGGGTATGAACGGGGTATGATCAAAGTGTTACTTGCCTTGCTGATGATCCGCAAAACCTAGCGAGTCGAAGTAACAAGCGGCACACTCCGGGTACTCTATCGCAAACAAACAAGCATACAATCAGTACTCATCTAATGCATAGGTAAAACTCGAATGAAAGATCCAACCAGAAAGTTCAACTTAAGAACTCCGGTTTGCAAAAAGAATCAACTCGAAAGAAGCAACGAAAGTCAAACGGCGAAAGAAAGAAACTTTGTTTGCTAATCTGGATCTAGGTCAAATTTTACTGTAGCAAAAACTTGTTTGAGTAGGTTAAACGGAAAGAGAATTTCGATACGAAACTCTAGGCGCTTGAATCACCTGATTCCGATAAACGAGCGAAAAGTTAAACAGATTTGAAAATTCGATCGAAATTGAATCTGAGAAAATAACGAGAAAATCCGACGAAAAAGAAAAACGGACGAACGGTTAAATAACGGACGTTCGTTAACAGAGAAAAACCGACGAACGCGTTCGTTAAAACGAACGGTTCGGTGAACGCTCGCGAAATAAGAAAACCGAAAAAAAACCGATCTAGGGTTTTTTTAAAACAAAAGGTTTTTTTTTCAGAAAACCGGTCAACACGAGACGACCGGCGGCAGTACCTCGGCGGCGGCTCGGCGAGGGGCTCCGGCGGGCGGGGCTCGGGCGGCGAGGGGTGCGGGCTC
>NC_057799.1:73445212-73452526 GCF_018294505.1 Triticum aestivum | reverse complement strand
GCGGCGTTGGGCTCCTCCGGCGGCGGTGACAAGGAAAACGGAGGGGGGGTATTTATGAGGGGGGGGTGCGGGCGGCTTGGGGAAGGGGCTACCCGAGGCGGCGGCGTCATGGCGATGGCGGACTCCGGCGGCGTCGCGTCGTGGGGAGAGAGGAGAGGGGCGACGGGGCGGGCCGTCGGCTGGGCTCGGCCCAGTCGGCGCGGGCGCGGTTTTGTTTTTGTTTTTTTAAATAAGTTCCGCTGAAAATATTGCATAGAAAAATAAATAAAAATCAGAAAAATATGAAATAAATTTTCCCCGTCTAGTTAGAAAATCTATAATAGGGTGAACATTTTTAAAATCAAAAATAGATATTTTGAAAACATGCATATTTTTAAATGCAACAGAAATTGCAAATAAAATCCAAATAAATCCCAATAATGTTTTTAACATTTTTCCTCCAGTATTTCAATGTCTTGGAGAAGTCATATTTTCTCCTCTCGTTTATTTAAAATGAAATATTTTTCCGGAGAGAAAAATAATTAAAAATCCAAATCCTCGTTTGAAAAATCAAATAAGAAAATTCGAGAAAATCCCCAACTCTCTCCGAGGGTCCTTGAGTTGCGTAGGATTTATCGAGGATTTGTCAAAATGCAAAAAAACATGATATGCAAATGATGATCTATGTATAACATTCCAAATTGAAAATTTGGGATGTTACAAACCTACCCCCCTTAAGATGAATCTCGCCCTCGAGATTCGGGTTGGCTAGAAAACAGGTGGGAGTGGTTTTTCCGTAGATCTTCCTCTTGCTCCCAGGTGGCCTCATCTTCTGTGTGGTGACTCCAATGGACTTTGCAAAACTTGATAACCTTACTGCGGGTAACTCGGCTGGCATACTCGAGAATCTTAACTGGCTTCTCCTCATAAGTCAAATCACTTTCCCACTGAATCGCTTCCAGTGGCACAGTATCTCTCAGTGGTATCTCAGCCATTTCTGCGTGGCACTTCTTCAACTGCGAAACGTGAAATACATCATGAACTTCAGACAATCCTTCGGGCAATTCCAGCTTATAGGCAACTTCTCCCATACGTTCCAACACTCTGTATGGTCCGATAAAACGGGGCGCTAACTTTCCCTTAACTCCAAAGCGCTTTACTCCTCGAAGTGGCGATACTCGAAGATACACTCTGTCTCCGACTTCGTGAAGTGTCTCCTTGCATTTAGAATCAGCATAACTCTTCTGCCTGGACTGGGCTACCTTGAGCCTATCGCGAATCAACTTTACTTTCTGTTCAGACTCCTTAATCAAATCTGGTGCAAACAACTGACGGTCTCCAACTTCGTCCCATAACAACGGTGTTCTACACCTCCTTCCGTACAAAGCTTTGAAAGGGGCCATCTTCAAACTGGTTTGATAACTGTTGTTATACGAAAACTCCGCATATGGCAAATTGTCGTCCCAACTAGATCCATAATCTAGTGCACATGCTCTCAACATGTCCTCCAAAATCTGGTTGACTCTCTCGGTCTGTCCATCTGTCTGCGGGTGAAATGCTGTACTAAATTCCAGCCTGCTTCCCAATGTTTCATGTAACTGCTTCCAAAACTTCGAGGTAAATTGGGTTCCTCTGTCTGATACAATGGTCCTCGGAACTCCATGCAAACATACTATCCTGGTCATGTATATCTTTGCCAACTTAGCACTGGTGTAAGTGGTCTTCACTGGAATGAAATGAGCCACTTTCGTCAAACGGTCGAATACAACCCATATCGAGTCATAGCCTGAACGAGTCCTGGGTAATCCTGTGATAAAATCCATGCCTATTTTATCCCACTTCCATTCGGGTATCGGCAATGGCTGTAGCAATCCTGCTGGCTTCTGATGCTCTGCCTTCACTCTCTGACATACATCACAAACTGCTACAAACTCCGCAATATCCTTCTTCATTCCGGTCCACCAGAAAGTATTCTTCAAATCCAAATACATCTTGGTATTCCCTGGGTGAATCGAGTACGGTGAATCATGGGCTTCTTGCAAAATCAACTTCCTGATCTCCGGATCATTTAGCACATATACGCGGTCCTCGAACCATAAGGTATCGTGCTCATCCTCACGAAATCCCTTGGCTTTTCCTTTGCTCATCTTCTCCTTTATCTCTTCAATCTCCTTGTGTGTCTTTTGAGCTTCTCTGATCTTTTCCATCAAGGTAGACTGAATCTCCAATGTCGCTAAATAGCCTCTAGGGACTATCTCCAAACATAGCTCGCGTAGGTCCTCGGCTAACTCCTGAGGTAACTCTCCTGTCATGAGGGTGTTGACATGACTCTTGCGGCTCAACGCGTCTGCTACTAGGTTAGCCTTTCCGGGGTGGTAATGCAATCTCATATCATAGTCTTTGATGAGCTCCAACCATCTCCTCTGTCTGAGATTTAACTCCTTCTGCGTGAAAATGTACTTCAAACTCTTGTGATCCGTGTACACTTCACAATGGTTTCCAATGAGAAAATGTCTCCAGGTCTTCAATGCATGCACCACAACTGCTAATTCCAAATCATGCGTAGCATAATTCTTTTCATGGGGTTTAAGTTGTCGTGAAGCATACGAAACAACTCTTCCTTCCTGCATAAGCACTGCTCCAAGTCCTCGACGAGAAGCGTCGCAATAAACTTCATAGTCCTTGCGTTGATCTGGCAGAATCAACACTGGTGAGGTAACCAATCGTTTCTTCAACTCTTGGAAACTAGCTTCACACTCCTCAGTCCAATTGAATTTGGTGTCCTTCTTCAGTAGCTCAGTCACGGGCTTAGCAATCCTTAAGAAATTTTCGATAAATCTCCGGTAGTATCCTGCAAGTCCAAGAAAACTCCGGATTTCTCCAACTGTAGTGGGTGATTCCCAACTTGTCACTGTGTCAACCTTGGCAGGGTCTACTGGTATTCCTTCTCCAGAAATAACATGTCCAAGGAATCCAACTTCCTTCAACCAAAACTCACATTTGCTGAACTTGGCATATAACTGATGTTCTCTGAGCTTCTCAAGTACCAATCGCAAATGCTCCTCATGCTCTTCTTCATCCTTGGAAAAGATTAAAATATCATCAATGAACACCACGACGAACTTATCCAAAAACTCCATAAACACTTTGTTCATCAGGTTCAAGAAATAGGCCGGTGCGTTAGTCAGTCCAAATGACATAACGGTATACTCATACAATCCGTATCTGGTGGTGAATGCTGTCTTGGGTATATCCTCTCGAATCTTTAACTGATGGTATCCTGATCGTAGATCGATCTTGGAAAATACTTTAGCTCCTTGCAGGCGGTCAAACAAATCATTGATCATCGGCAGTGGGTACTTGTTTTTGATGGTCACTTCATTCAATCCTCGGTAATCAACAACCATCCTTAGTGATCCATCTTTCTTCTCTACTAGAAGTACTGGTGATCCCCAAGGTGATGAGCTTGGGCGGATATAGCCTTTATCCAGTAACTCCTTGATCTGCTTCTTAATTTCCTTCAAATCCTTTGCGGGCATCCTGTACGGTCTCTTAGATATTGGCCCTGTGCCTGGCAAAAGTTCAATCAAAAACTCAATGTCTCTATCTGGTGGCATGCCTGGCAACTCTTCTGGAAATACATCCGGATAGTCCTTCACCACTCGTACTTCCTCCTGTACAACTTCTGATAAGGAATTCACTTCAGTCCTCTTCGGCATGTTCCTGGATACATACTTGATCCTTTTTTCCTTCCGGGGTGGTAAGCAAAATTGTCTTGCTGGCACAATCGATGTTTCCTCCATACAACGATAGCCAATCCATTCCCAAAATCACATCCAAACCTTGCGATTCCAAAACAATGAGGTCTGAGGGGAAAACATGCCTTCCAATGGCCAACGGTATCTAAAAACATCCTTGGGTGGCCATATACTCTGCTCCTGGCGAGGTTACTAACATGGGGCTTTTGAGGACTTGGGTGGACATCTTAAACTTGTTTACGAATCCCCTTGATATGTATGAATGCGATGCACCAGTATCGAAAAGAACAGTTGCAGTAAATGACTTAACCAAAAACTTACCTATTACTGCATCAGGCTGAGCTTCAATCTCCTCCACGCTCACGTGGTTCACATGTCCTTTGTTGAACGGGTTCGGCTTCTTCCCAGTGCTTCCATTGCCATTTCCATTTTGGGCTTCGGGACAATCGGTAGCGTAATGTCCCGTCTTCTGGCACTTGAAACAGGTAATGTGACTTAGATCTCTCTTGGTTGGGGTAGATGGGTTGGTGCGGTTCTGTCCGTTTCCTCCCCCATTCCCATTACCATTCTTGGAGCCATTATGGTTGTGCGAACTACCTCCTCCATGGGTATGCTGAAACTGTCCTCCCGACTTCGGGGTAAATCGTGGCTTCTGCTGGGCTCCAGAATTGTACTTCCCTTGTCCATACTTCCTCTTGCGGTTTTCAATCTACTGTTGCTTCCCTTCAATCATGAGAGCTCTATCTACCAGCTCCTGGTAGTTGTTGAAAGTTGCTACCATCAACTGCATACTCAGCTCATCATTCAATCCTTCCAGAAACTTCTCCTGCTTGGCAGCATCCGTAGCAACGTCATCTGGTGCATAACATGCTAACTTACTGAAATCTTCCACATACTGGCCTACGGTGCGTCCTCCTTGGCGTAGGTTGCGAAACTCACGCTTCTTCATAGCCATAGCTCCTGCTGAAACATGAGCTGTACGGAAAGCTTGCTGAAACTGGTCCCATGTGACAGTGTCAATAGGGTGCGTGGCTGTATAATTCTCCCACCATGATGTTGCGGGTCCATCAAGCTGATGTGCGGCGAAACGCACTCTTTCTGCATCTGTGCATCCTGTAGTGGTCAACTCCCTTCCAACTTTGCGGAGCCAATCATCTGCAACAATCGGCTCGTGCTACTGGAAAACACCGGCGGGTTTAGCCTTAAGAAACGGGCTAAGTGGTCGACAGGTGGTGGTGGCGGTGGCTTGTTGTTGCCTTGGTTCTGAACTAACACTTGCATCAGGGCATTCTGTTGCTGAATCAACTGGGTGATCTCTGGTGGGAAAACAAAACCGGTGTCGCGTCTCGGAGGCATCTGATAGGTTTTGAAAAGATGAGAATTAAGAATAGAATGAGGTCTAGAGGGAAAACACTACCCATATGCTCATGAGACAAAATCAATCAATATCACTCAATCAATCCAAACAAGGCAAAACAATCGATCTAACTAGCGTTACAAAGTGCTTGAGCTATACTACTAAATGGGGGAAAACTACTACTGATATGGTAGTCTACTAAAAATTATGATCCGTTGAAGACTCCATGATGTCTGCTCCAGCTTCATCAATCCATTCGTCTTCACTTGGTTCCGAGTCGGTGTCGTCGAGGATGATGTAGTTATCCGGACAAGTGCATTTGTCGACTTCTGCTTTTGGCACTGGATTTCCCATGAATGCTCCAACCTTATTCTCCAGGTCGTCAATCTTCCCTACTAGTGCGTTGATTTCCTCCAGATAATCTTCGCGTGTAGTCTTGAGTTCTTCTTGGAGTTCCTTGATCTTTGTGAATGCCTTCTTCAGTTCTTCCTTGTCCGTGCATATCTGGTTCTCCTGGCGTCGAATATGTTGGTTCTGCTCCTGGATGAAAGCTGCAATTGATCCATCCTTCTTGGTCTTGATCATCTCCCATTGCGCGTCTCGACGTCCACAAATCTAATAAATTGTATCCTTAAGCTCCTGGTGATAGACTTCTCCAATGCGTCCCATGGCGATATGTGCGGCCATGCTCTTCCCTAAACTCCAAGTTGGTGCTTCGAAAACCAATCTCATGGGTTCCGTAATTGGCGCAAACGTTCTTCCTGGAATGATAACTTGAATCTTCCAGCTCTCCTCTTCAGGTAATGTGGCGTTGTAGGTTCCGGTGACGCTTGGTATTCCTATGTTCAAGTACTTGGTGACTTCCTTCAAGTGTCGTCCAAACGGCGTGTCTTCATCTGGTTGCATGAACTTGCTCCTTGCATTCGCCATTCCTAAAAGAGTAGAAAGTGGAGAGGGGTCAGAAATGAGAAGAGAGAAGTTTTCTAGGGCTTAAGCTTAGTGGTCGTGTCCTATAGTCAGCGTGTGCTCTGATACCAACTTTGTAGCGACCAGACCTCAAATGGCCTGTGCTGCTGTGCACCAGTGTCATCCCTGGATCAGTAATGCTGACACGCACAGTACAAATGGAGGATTTATAACAGAGTAGCAATCACACACTTATTACATCGAATATCTCCGAAGAGATTAAGTATAAACATGGCTTAAGGCCATCTAATAACGATAACAGCGGAAGACTTGGAAGATAAGTGAGTCCATCAACTCCAGCGGCATCACTGAGTATAAGACCACGACCTAAGGCTCCTTGCTCGTCGTCTGAAAAGTCTGCAACATGAAACGTTGCAGCCCGAAACGGGTCAGCACATAGAATATGCTGGCAAAGCAACACATAGAGAACAATGAACAATGATAATGCTATACTATATGCATATTTGGCTGGTGGAAAGGCTCTATGGTTACAGTTTTGCGAAAAGCCAATTTTATCCTACATCAAAGGAATAAATTTTATTTAACTATCATGGTGGTTGAAACATTGAGAAGGTACCTCCAACTCAATCCCAATTAAGTGTCATCATTAACCCAACAAAATTAATTATAAGTATCACGGTGATGAGATTCAAATGATAATCCAGATACTAGATACTCAAGTTGTCCATAACCGGGGACACGGCTAATCATGATCAGTTTGTACACTCTGCAGAGGTTTGTGCACTTTTCCCCACAAGACTCGATCGCCTCCGCTTGATTCTCGCACTACATGATGTTTGAGAAACGGATGACCGAGACACAGTCTTTCAGAAACAATCACTCTTTACTCTGGATGGACCGGTACACCTACTTTCCCCTACATCTGCTAGTCCACCTCTTCAAGAGATCCTGTAACCTACTCAGCTATGCTAGACCCCATAATAGCTTGCGGCTGCACACGGAAGTTTCTAGCATGAATAATCTTATGATCCCTTTGAGCCTGGGTGGCGGACCTTATACATACAGACAACACTGGGTTCTCCAGGTGCCTCAATCCACCCAGATGTGAGTTTTAGTTGCCACCTTAAGTTGAACCATTATTAAACATCTCACATCTGTCATGAATATCACTCAAACCCAATCCACGTCTACGAGCATAGCATGGCATACAATAGCAACGTAGAAGTAACTCCCAAGGGTTTGATAAATAAAACAGGTAATAGGTACTACCTCAACTACTTCCCAATACCCTCA
>NC_057799.1:73437546-73444522 GCF_018294505.1 Triticum aestivum | reverse complement strand
CAAAAAGCGGCGGCGGCGGCGGGCTAGATGCGGCGGCGGCGGCGGGCTCCTCCGGCGGCGGTGACGAGGAAAACGGAGGGGGGTATTTATGAGGGGGGGTGCGGGCGGCTTGGGGAAGGGGCTACCCAAGGCGGCGGCGGCGTCGTGGCGATGGCGGACTCCGGCGGCGTCGCGTCGTGGGGAGAGAGGAGAGGGGCGACGGGGCGGGCCGTCGGCTGGGCTTGGCCCAGTCGGCGCGGGCGCGGTTTTTTTTAAATAAGTTCCGCGGAAAATATTGCGTAGAAAAATAACTAAAAATCAGAAAAATATGAAATAAATTTTCCCCGTCTAGTTAGAAAATCTAGAATAGGGTGAACATTTTTAAAATCAAAAACAGATATTTTGAAAACATGCATATTTTTAAATGCAACAAAAATTGCAAATAAAATCCAAATAATTCCCAATAATGTTTTTAACATTTTTCCTCCAGTATTTCAATGTCTTGGAGAAGTCATATTTTCTCCTCTCGTTTATTTAAAATGAAATATTTTTCCGGAGAGAAAAATAATTAAAAATCCAAATCCTCGTTTGGAAAATCAAATAAGAAAATTCGAGAAAATCCCCAACTCTCTCCGAGGGTCCTTGAGTTGCGTAGGATTTATCGAGGATTTGTCAAAATGCAACAAAACATGATATGCAAATGATGATCTATGTATAACATTCCAAATTGAAAATTTGGGATGTTACAGCTTCTCACAAACCAGAGCTTCTCAAAATAAGCGTGATGGTTTCGGTAGGGAACGTGCCACCTTTGGGGACGGAACGATATCCGTTGCCTCTTATTGCTTTCAAAAAATTTCTAGTGTCAACATAGAACAACAGGAGTGTTGTGTTTAATTTTGGAATTTTTCGGGGTTCGTTTGGCCTTTTTATACATTAATTCAGTTTTTGGGCATTTAATGTGCACAATTCAAATTTGAACTACAAGCACATGCTCCCGTGCATTCAAAGTTGGTTGAAAAATCACATGTGTGTCCTTGGGTGAATTTCTACGTCCCATGCAAGAGATGGGAATGAAATTCTTTACCAGGGCACTGTTGATTGCCGGCAAAACGTTGAGATCCCTGGTTTTTAAATTCTAGTAAATCTGAAACTCGTTTGAAACTCATGAAACTTGGCATGCTATCATGGAGCGGCATCAACATGCCGTGGCAAATTTTTTGTCCCATTTGGGGCAGGTTTGGGTATAAGCTTCCCACAAACCAGAGCTTCTCAAAACAAGCGTGATGGTTTCGGTAGGGAACGTGCCACCTTTGGGGACGGAACGATATCCGTTGCCTCTTATTGCTTTCAAAAAAATTCTAGTGTCAACATAGAACAACAGGTGTGTTGTGTTCAATTTTGGAATTTTTCGGGGTTCGTTTGGACTTTTTATACATTAATTCAGTTTTTGGGCATTTAATTTGCACAATTCAAATTTGAACTACAAGCACATGCTCCAGTGCACCAAAGTTGCTTGAAAAATCACATGTGTGTCCTTGGGTGAATTTCTAGGTCCCATGCAAGAGATGGGAACACTACAAAAAAAATACACTTCCGTGATGATACGTGTTTGTCACAGTAGGTCGCGTTTTTTGTCTTGCATGTACATCCATGACGATTTTATGACAGAATCAAGATAGTCATACATGTGCTGTCGTAGAAGTGTTCCATGACATTACCAAAATTATCATCACGGAAGTGTCCACTTCCATGACGATAAATCACGTGTCACAGAAGTGCTTTCGTCAAGGGTGACCGACACATGGCATCCACCGTAACGGAACGTCGTTAAGCTATCGGGTCGGGTTTTGGATCCAATAACCCGTTAACAGCCCCGACCAATGGGGATTTTCCACGTGTAAAATCATCATTGGCTGGAGGAAACACGTGTCTGCTCACCGTTGGGACAGATGTCATCCGCTCATTGGACCGAAGGCGCCTATGATACGGCGACACGTGGCACGGCCCAACAGAGGCCCATTCTTGTGAAAAGGCCGGCCCGTTTGACTTGGTCAAAAGGTGGCGGGCCGGCCCACGGAAAGCCTGTTAACGGCCTGTTCGCATATAGCCCATTTACAGCCCGCTAACCTAGGGCCCGTTACGCCCTATCCGAATTAGGCCCAGTAGCGTCATCTGGGCCGTCCAATATGATTCAGCCCGCTTTAACTTCCGGCCCATGTGTGGCCCATGACTTCTTTCGGCCCATATGAGGACCTTTGTAACTCTTGGCCCATTAATGGCCTGTGGTGAAACTGGCCCGTAATGAACAGTGTATCACTTTATACCCATTAACGGCCCGTTATTCCATTGGGCCGTTTCCAGCCCAAGTTATCTTTCGGCCTTCTCAGGGCCCATTGATTCTTGGCCTCATTTGCAGCATCCGGTTACATATGGCCCGTTACTCTCATTTTCTGCTTGTGGGCCAAATTCAACCCGTCGTTACAGGCGGCCCATTTGCGGACCGTTAATACGTTGGGTCGTTTCGCGCCCATGGATCCTACGGCCCGTATGAGGCCCATGGATAGTACGGCCCGTAGAAGTCCCATGGATCGTACGGCCCATAGAAGGCCCATGGACCCTACGGCCCGTAGAAGGCCCATGGACCCTAAGGCCCGTATAGAAGGCCGATGGATACTACGGCCGGACGAAGGCCCATGGATCATATGGCCTGCAGGAGGCCCATGGTTACAACAGTCCGTGTGTTGCCATGATTATTTTGGCCAGGTCACCAAAAATAGGCTATTGTGGCCACTAGAAAAAAACAGAAAAAGAACTGCAGTGACTACAAGCAAACAACTAAACAAGACAATAAGGAAATAAATAAGCAAGAAATTAACGCTAGCCTATTACCGCTATTACACATATTACATCCACTGGGCATCAAAGTTCGCCACCAGTGCAAATATAGGGAACAAAGCAGCACATTACATACACTGGCCGTCAAAATTGGCCACCAGTGCAAATAAACGCGGCAGCAAAACAAGCGCATAACTGAAACAACTTCGGAAGAGCTCAAGAAACGTTATCCTGGGTATCCACCATGCTGGCAATAAACTTAGCAAGCTGATTAGCTTTGTCCTGTTTGGCGCTAAAATCCTCCAACGCTTGCTGTTGCACCAGAAAGTATGCATTTGAATGCTCCAGGGACTTCCGCAGTCCTTCCGCTTCTTGTCGCAACACAGCTGATCAATGTCTTTCAGCTTGTAGTTGAGACTCAAGAAACCGAACTGATTCAGACAGTGAGTTTGAATAGCTTGTGCAAGCGGTAGTGGCCAGTAACTCGAACACTAAACCAAGACAGGACTTTGGGGTTGTCTCGCTGTCTTCAAGATAGTCTTCCTTAGCTGTTTTATCAGCTTTGTTGGAGACCAACAAGGATGTGTCACTATCCTGAACCTTATCTGCATTACTTCCTTTACCATTGCTTAATAAGGCACTCTTCCCCAATATTCTGTCAGCATTCTAAAAGAAGAAACAAGCAGACACATAACAAGTTTAGCATGTACTAGTATATGAAACTCATTTTGGTGAACCAGTTCATTAGTAAGGTGGACAGGATTAAACTACCAAGTCTTCTATTGCCAAGTACTAGTACATAATAAAAGCATCAAACAAACATATATCTATGTCCTATGGTCACTGCATTGTCTTGCCAAATCAAAATAGAGACACAGTTCAATCATATCAGTTCAATACAAAGCAGCAGTGAAAGAATACAAAGCGTGGGAAACTACACGCCACAGCAAGATTTCAGATGGGTACCACGGGTCTACATGTACAACAACACTATTGGCTCTGTTGTGATGCTAGTAATGTGCATGATATGAAAGTCAACTGTATACACAATTGAAATTGAAATCAACAGAGCTATTGATAAGAGCAAACCTGTTAAAGAAACATGCATGAACATACCTGCTGTGCCATTGGAGTTTCGATTGGATCCTTCAATTTAAAAATAAGTTTGTATGAGTAAATATAGTGATACAAGAGCAAAGCAATCATAGTTAAAAAAGGCGCGCCTAAGCGAGCGCTTAAGCGCGCCTGGGCTCTAGGCATTGGCAAAACGCATTGTGCATAACTACGCATAATCTGTGCATAACTGCGCATAAGCATGCGCTTTGGTCAGTAAAGCGCAAGGCGGTGGCAAAACGCACAATTAACACCTAGCGCTTTTTTGAACTATGATAGCAATGGAATCTTAAATTAGAACAGTTGTTCTTCAGGTTTAGGCACTTGTTCTACATGAACAGAGTACAGTAAGACGCAAGAATATAATACTTAAAAATAGAAAATGAGCTCATAGACCTTACCACATTTTTGGTTCGGGACCAGTACAGAACAAGGCGTTCCCAGTCATCGTCCAGTAAATGTGTCTCAGGAGAACGTATGGGAATTTGATGAGTTTCTTTGCCGGTGAAGTGCGTTTTCTTCAGGTAATTCCGATACTGCCACCAAGCATTCTTGAAGATAGCAGAGGTATTAGCACAGGTTACCTCATCCTGAGTTTCCAAATCAGTCCTTCTCTATAGAGAAAAATGGGAAAATTTGCTGTATTATAACCATCATGGAGGTAGGATGTATGGGACGAAGCAAAGTAATTGCCATGAATAACATTACTTACACATAACTCCTGGACAAACACCTGCAACTGGCATTTTCCTTCATCTTCAGTATAATATTTCCAAGATGGGAAGATACACACATACGATTTAACAACATCAAATGCGATAGATGCTAAACTATGACTAGCTGGTTGTGCTTCCTCCACAGGAATAGGCGTACTAACTGGTGGAGTTGGGGTTCGCCGTGATAGTACTGGCCCTTTGGGCACTGGAGCTGCCTTACTAACTGCTCTTGTTTGGGAGCTCTGTGGTGGAGATGGTGTTGTGTCAACAGGAACTGGGTTACTATCGGCTGGGGTTGGGGTTAGATTGGGTGAAGCTGGTTCTCTGTCCATCGCAGTAGGGGCACAATCTGCGAGAGTTTGGGTTATGTGTGGTAGGGCTGGTTCTTGTGCATGTACAACCGGGATGTTATCTCCACCAAGAGGTAGCACTGTTTTATTTGAAGACCGTGTTTTCAGACATTGTATGAGAGACAGATGCAATAGATAGTGTGGAAAAAAGAGGGCATGAAATAGTTGACATGTATATTGTTTAACTAAAACGGATAGCATGACATAATTTCACATATATGATGTCTATCTAAACTGGATAGCATAGCATAACATAATTGAAAGATATGATGAATAACTAAACAGGATCGCATGACATAATTCACCTACATGTTATCTAAGTAACCAGGATCGCATCATTTAATTCACATATGTGATTTATATGCTAAACAGAGGGCATTCGATATGATGTCTGAACTAAAAACATGGTGTTGAATATTGTGTATATGATGTCTAAACTATGCAATGCAAGACACCGTATGCATGATATGAGCAGTATAACCGTGCCAAATTAGAGCATACACCTCAGTGGGGGAATAGGACTGGTCATCTGTCTCTGAATCCATCTCTGAGGAGCTATCGGGACCCAACAAGAGATCTGCTTCGACAGGTAGCACTGTCTGCTCTGAAGGCCTTGTTTTCACTCCAGATTTTTCCATCTCCCACCCAAATGGCTGATTCACAGGAAGAGTAGTTTAATGTACAAACATTGTCGACAAATGGAAATGTAATGAAGAAAAGGATGGGCAAGATATCATTCAAATATATGATGCCTGGTTAAACAGGATGGCATTGCACATTTCACATATATTATGGCTGGCTAAAAGACATGAGACTGCATAATTCCCATATATGATATAGAAACTAAACAGGTGGCATTACAAAACATGTCTAAACTAAGCAGATGACATATATGATGTCAAAAGTAGGCACTGCAAGGCAACATATGCATGATATGACTAACATCATCATGCCAAGGTAGAGCAAACACCTTGGGGGGTAAATAGGAATGGTCAGCGGCGTCTGAATCCGCCTCAGAACAGATATCTTCCTCTGGATTACAATCTGGAGAGGGGTGGGGAGGGTTTGCCATTGAACCCACCATGGAGCGATATCTGCATAACATTGTATTGCCGCGCAAAACTCTTCTCTTTTTCTCTACATGTTCAGCATGACTGTGTACAATATCTGACATGCATACGAAAAAAATATGGTGAGATTATGTAAGGATAGCATGCAGAAATTTATAGTGATGGTAACAACCAGTGGATCGATGTTTTTCCGTTGAACCAAAATAGCCCTAATGGATCGACGTGAATGTATAGTAATAAGTGATGCAACAAGTGTACAACCTCTTTACCGTAGCCGTGTCGACCTCAGCATCATTGGGTTGGTCGCTGAAGCAGTTGAGGCAGAGGTGGCTGTCGGAGGTGTGGAGGAAGATCTGACGAATCTGTAGACGGCGTCCAGGGCACTGCTCTGTTGTGATGGATCGTTCTGTCATTGGAGCAGCTCCGGTCAGCCGTAAGATGTCAAGGCTGAAGCAGCACAAGACAGACATCGTCAATCTCAAGTGGGATTCTAATAGCATCTCCAATAGATGATGTAAAATGGATGTAAAATTAACATCACCAAAAACCACCTGACTACAACAGATGAGGAAAAAACTGTTGATTCTGAACTTAACTGTCGAAACTGAAATTTACTGTGGAATCTGAATGCTACTGTCGAAACTGAACGCAATGGTAGCAGAGAGGCACTTGACATGTAGTTTAGGGAGGGCCTGCAGTTCATCTTCAACCTGCACCCCCTGAGCCGCCAGCCACCACCGGCCGAACCGCCGGCCCCAGCGCCGCCTCGCTGCCCCGAAACAACTCGCCACCGCCGCCCCGGCCAGCCCTCTAGGCCCCCCGCCCCACCCTGAACCCTAAGATAGATAGTGGGGTACCTCTCCGGCGAGCCCCCGTCCCCGCTGCGGGTGGTTCTTCCTTCACTCCGGCG